>NC_074692.1:27342241-27447241 GCF_029448725.1 Salvelinus fontinalis | reverse complement strand
CACAAAAATCATTTGTATAGATCCAGCTTCATGACTAAATCTCAAATTTAAAAACAAGCAACATCTAAAATGATATGGTGCCCATCTAGCGCATTCATTTGGGATTGAAGAGTGAACTACAGTACCACTTCAACTTCTTGCACACCGTAGGTTTCTTTCCTACAGCGTCACCTTGGTAGGCTTATTTGGGCAACTGTAGGTTTTATTTCAGATGTCCATACATTCCTGAAGAGGTTCATGTTGGCATTGTAAGGCTGGGTGAGTACACTGTTAGGATGACGGACATGATCAATACCTACCTACCGAAAGCGTAGATGTTCGGCACAGATGTGGATTCGTCGGCAGCCACAATTATTTTCCCAGACTCCTTCCTGAGCTTAAAGCCAACTTTCTCCAGGTTGAGAGTTTTGGTTTCAGGAGCTCTGCCTATGGTCAAGCAGAGGAAAACAGTCAGACACTTAATATTACATTACACATTGATAAAGAGGGGAGGGTACAGGAATCTTGGATTCTTAGAAAAACTCTGACTGCTCAGTGTTCATAACACATACCATTCAGTTGGCATGCTAGCGGGTTTACGTTTAAGGCAGGTCCTGCTACTCTTCATCCAACAGAGAGAGATCTTATCCAGGAATTAGAAAAGAAAACACATGAAAAGCTAGGAGAGAGGGAGCAAGGGAGGGTGGCTTGTCTTTTGGCGGGGAGTGAATAATGAGCAGGCGGGGGATAGGGAGGATCCCATCAGCCACATGGAGCCCTGGGTGTTATTTCTCCCACTTCCTGCAGGACAGTTGACTGATGCTGTCGATGCTCGCTCATCTTGCCGTCCGTCTCCATAGACACTATAGCAAGGTGCATTTACAAAAAAGGTTGTTCTTAGGAGGTCTTTGGTATCACAGCACAGTTCTACCAACCACCACTGAGACTGGAGTCAGGTGGGCTATCCTAGACTAGTGTCCACTCTGCTCTCTCTATGTATAGAGTAGACTACAAGAGCCACTCTAGTCTGGCATTTCCTGCCTTTCTAGGTTTCTCCGTCTATGATTGGAGACTGTTGGAGCGCCACTGATCCATTGTGTGGTGAGACAGAACAACAGAGGTTCTCCTGATAAGAGCCTTCAGTGAGTGTGGAGCCACACATAATGGGCAATGAGAGCCAATGACAGGCAGGCCTGATAGGACCACGCTGAACAAAGACTATTGTGGCACACAGAGGAAATCTCAAGAACCCACCAGCTAATTAGCCACAACAAGTTTTCTGGCACGACTTGAAATGAGACCAACTACTATACATGGCGGTTTATCAAATCGATCAAGTGAACAAAGACAAGAGAAGGAAGTCAGAAATAATGACTTTTTGGGAAATGTATTATTTTGTCTAGAAAAAGGGGTTTCTGAGAAGGCATTCTGTTCAAAGGCCTAAAATGAGAATAAGAGATATGATTGAATGAGATTCTGTACTTTGGCTCAGAGATACTTTTCTGTTTGTCAGAGTGTGAGGAGACTCTGAGGCTTCACATCTTAGCACTTCAGTTCATATGGAGGCATATACCAACCCCTGACACCATCATACAGACTTCAACCTCTTTCGGTGTCCCTCAATTTGAGAAAGAAAAGGTGTTGGGGGCAACAGACATAAGTAGGAGAGAAAAGTAACATGGTACACCTAGAGGAAATAGGCTGTTTCCGCATCTGTGCTATTGGCCAACTGGCCAAGGTGTGGCCCTGAGGAAGGTCAGGCTGTAGAAGCTGTGCATGGAGAAGGATGTAGCCTAGCTATAGCTAGAGGACTGGAACAGGCAGTCCCACCACCACCACCAACAGCCACGACTCCCTCCCTCAGAGAAGCTCACTTTCTGAGTTCTGATTCTCCACCCTTTCCCTAAAGTTTGCACTTGCACACTTCCCATCAGTTAATTTAAAAGCATGAATCACTGCAAGTGTAATCATTGGTTAGAGGGAGTCTCCACTAGGGATGCACAATATATTGGTGAACATATCAGAATCGGCCGATATTAGCTAAAAATGCCAACATCGGTATCGGCCCAATGTCTAGTTTAACGACGATATGCAAAACCGATGTCAAAGCTGATGTGCATACCTATTTAACGTAGGTACATGATGTAATGACGCAACGTAAATTTTTGCGCTACACGTGAAACACAGCATTCCTCACCTAGCCCACAATGTCTGCTGTGTGGCTCGAGCAGTCAACATGTTGAGCAGTCATTTGAAAGAGTAACAAAATTTCAGCGAGACAACTCAAAGGCAAAGTCCATTAACACCAAGATAATAAAATTCATTGCCCTTGACAATCAACAGTTCTCTGTCGTGGGTGATGTTGGCTTGAGCCAACTGGTATGTTGCCCTACCGGTGTTACACAGTAATAGCGTCACTGCTATTAGCTTCACGACATACTATGGAACGCCATTTGGGTCTTCGCGTGTCAAAAAAGATACATGTCAAACACTATTTGACGCGTTAAATAAGCTTTTAATTTGACACGTCAAATAACACAGGTCTATTATTGTTACGCACGCCTCTGAGAAGAGGGAACGCAACTCCCTGCTATAACTCAACTCTCTGAAGTGCAAGAGGTATGGACTGTAGGTGCGAGCAAGGATGACACAAAAGCAGATTTTACCGTTTACTTGGATTTATTTTCTTACACGGTAATATGGGGAAAAGGGGCTGGACGGAACCAAAGCAAAGAAAGTAAATATCAAAGTTCCCCCTCTCCTATCTAACCTGCCTACCCACTTAACTTACCTAACTTAGCACCGTCTGGTGCCCTAACCAAAATACAGGGGGTGGTCCGCCCAGGTCTTACCTAGTGTGTCTAGACAGTAAATATACTACGGGTATATGTATGCCCGCGGGCCTCTTGCCTAAACACTCCCAAAGTGCCTTCTCCTTCCCCCCTGGGAACAAATGAAACAGAGTAATTATTAATGATTTCACAAACACTCACAAACACAGGACATAGAAAAACTGCTACCAACAACAACATTACATACCACACTTTCTGATACCCAACCCACACTATATCACAATCTAATTTTTCTCTCTCAATCTCCAAATCTCTAATCCTTATCTCATCTCTCTCCTCTTCTCTTCTCTCTCTCCTTCTTGGGCAGAACACTGGCTTTTATCTTCAGGTGGCAATGGTGATTAGAGTCAGCT
This sequence comes from Salvelinus fontinalis, assembly GCF_029448725.1. Taxonomy (NCBI): domain Eukaryota; kingdom Metazoa; phylum Chordata; class Actinopteri; order Salmoniformes; family Salmonidae; genus Salvelinus; species Salvelinus fontinalis. The sequence continues at coordinate 27,444,057 of NC_074692.1, read as the reverse complement.
GCTTCTTGACGAGGGGGCGAGGTCAGCTCCAATCACCAATTAGCCTGGGGTTGACCAATCAGCTGGTTGGGGAGTACTTCAGGAAGCCATCTCCTGAAACACACACTCAAATACAAAACAGAACACAGAAACTGGGGAACGTAACAATTATAGAATGTTGTGTGTTCTGAATTTGCAAGTGCCACCACTACTGTCAGTAGCACTGTCAAAGCTGTACAAAAAAGTCTGCAAACACCGGCCATGAACGATGTGTTTACAATACCGCGTAGGTAATAAAGAATTATTTGTTCGACCGCAACTTCAGGGGTAGCTAGCTTTAGCTTGGTACCTAGCTAGCACCAATACAACCAGCCTGGTTGTATTATTCAATTATGTTATAATTCTACTATTTGTATCACTGTCTTTTACATACTTTAATTTTAAATGCTAGCCGCAAAGTCCACTATTGTGGCTAATCCTTATTATGGCTAGCTTCACATTGATGGGTTCGACCACCATTAATCAAATAAGAACTGTGTTATAAATTAGGGTTATTTTAGATGACGATACCTAGCTATATAGTTAGCTAGCTAACTATAGCTACTGAAACAGATTGTTGTTTAGCTATGTTTTTGGGGAAGAACATTGTTTGCATCCATGAGCTAGCTAGCTTTCTTTTCTGACCAGCACTGTAGGTGGGCGAGACAACTTTACCAGCATCATAGCATGCGTATCAATGAATCATTGTGACATATGAAATACGAGTGATAGTGTAATCAATGTGTAATAACTACGTAAACATTTTTATGAATGCGTTAAATTATTGTGATGTGCAGTCATATTCAGGTCCTGATTGGTCAACAAGCTAATTTGACACGTCAAATAGTGTTATTTGACATGCAAAGACCCAAACGCCGTTCCATAGTATGAGAATCCTGGTTGAGAATGAAATGACTGAACAAATGAACAACGAAACTGCAAGTAAGTGAAAGAAATAGGTTTTGATTATGTTTTACTGGTAATGGGGACCCACTTTTTGATCAGTGTGGTGTGTGTGTAACCTTTATTTAAGTCAGTTAACGACGCTGGGCAAATTGTGTGCCGCCCTATGGGACTCCCAATCACAGCCGGATGTGATACAGCCTGGATTCGAACCAGGGACTGTAGTGACGCCTCTCGCACTGAGATGCAGTGCCTTAGACGGCTGCGTCCATGTGTTTGTGTGTTAACTGTACTAGAATGCTTAAGGCCGCATCATTTTTAAATAGCAGATATCGGATATCGATATCGGCTAAAAACTTAATCTGTGCATCACTAGTTTCCACCATTGTTAAATCCATGACGGGAAGAATGCAGGTGCACACTGAGAAAAGGGTGGAGAATCATGACATACCCACAGTCTTTCATAGCTCCACTGAGGGCACAGACCCAGTCTGACCTGTAGTGTAAAGGGCACATTGGGGAAGTGGAGAGAGGCCCGCTCATAACTCCCACAGTCAGACAGCCACACTTCAAAGGAGAGGATGTACTCACTGCCCTGCATGAGAACACCAGGGTAAAGCCCACAGACTGTAGCCTACACTGTAAGGTAGTAATGTAAGGTTGTAATCAGACGTAAAAAAAATGATATTCCTCTTAGAACCAATAATAATACTAATAATTTATTTAATATTCATGTTGACAAAGAGACTGACAAAGGCCATTGAATGTATGAATCTTTTGAGCTCTATGGACTTTATCCAACATGTTACTGGGTGCACCCATAACCACGGCCGTACTCTGGACCTGGTTATTACCAAGTGTCTTCCTAATGACATATCCTCTATTGTTGACGTTGTTTTATCTGATCACCGCTGTGTATTTTTAACTACCTTGTTGCCCATAGCACAGGGTAATACTGAATGCATTATTAAGAAACACTATCTTACCTCTGAAGTTGATACAGATTTTAATGAGGGTATGAACAATACTCCGCCACCTATTCTGCCTTCCTCTTATGATGATTTAGTTGATAACTTTAATAGCAAATTAAAAGGCAACCATTGATGCCATTGATCCAGTAAAGTTGAAAAATAATCAAAACAGAGAAATTTGGATGAGTGAGGAAACTAATCAATTAAAGAGAAATTGCAGAAAGGCAGAGCAGAAGTGGAGTCGTTGCAGGGCGATGATGATATTCTGAGAGAGTAACGTGGGATATATAACAAGTCAATTAGAAAAATTTGCCAGTCTGGCTTTTCTAACTTCATCACTTATTAAATCAAAAATAATTTGAGTGCTCTTCTCGACCATTGATGGCATGATAAATCCTACCCCCGCAACCTGTGAACTTTCCTCCACATCTACATGTGATAAGTTTTTGTCATATTTCAGAGATAAGAACTACATTTTCTTAAAAACTGTTTTTAATTCCATATCTAAAGAACTGCAGGTTATTGTTAATCACTCCCTGTTCACAGGCCCTTTCCCCACTGCACTAAAAACTTATGGTGAATCACATTCTGAAGAAAAGTCATCTGGATTATTCAACTCCTAGCAATTTTCAGCCAATCTCTAACCGTCCATTCCTAAACAAAATTCTTGAAAAAATGGTGTTCAAACCATTGAATAATTTTTTAAGTGCCAACTGTACTTTTGAAAAATTCCAATCTGGTTTTCGTGCACACCACAGCACAGAGACAGCCTTAGTTGAAGTGGTAAATGATCTTAGAGCCAACACAGATGCCAAACAGCTCTCTGTCCTTGTACTTTTAGATTTAATTGCTGCATTCGACACTGTTGACCATGGTGTCCTTCTGGACAGACTGGAGAGGTGGGTTGGCCTCTTCGGTCCACTTCTAAATTGGTTTAGGGCCTATTTAACTGGTCAAGAGAGTTTGTCGCCCTTGATGAACATAACTCAGAGAACATACATATCACGTGGCGTTCCACAAGGTTCGATTTTGGGTCCGGTACTGTTCAGTTTATGCATGTTACCCTTTATGCATGTTACCCTGTTACGCACGCCTCTGAGAAGAGGGAACGCAACTCCCTGCTACAACTCAACTCCCTGAAGTGCAAGAGGTATGGACTGTAGGTGCGAGTAAGGATGACACAAAAGCAGAATTTACCGTTATTAGAATTTATTTTCTTACACGGTAATATGGGGAAAAGGGTCTGGACAGAACCAAAGCAAAGAAAGTAAATATCAAAGTTCCCCCTCTCCTATCTAACCTGCCTACCCACTTAACTTACCTAACTTAGCACCGTCTGGTGCCCTAACCAAAATACAGGGGGTGGTCCGCCCAGGTCTTACCTAGTGTGCCTAGACAGTAAATATACTACGGGTATATGTATGCCCGCGGGCCTCTTGCCGAAGCACTCCCAAAGTGCCTTCTCCTTCCCCCCTGGGAACAAATGAAACAGAGTAATTATTAATGATTTCACAAACACTCACAAACACAGGACATAGAAAAACTGCTACCAACAACAACATTACATACCACACTTTCTGATACACAACCCACACTATATCACAATCTAATTTTTCTCTCTCAATCTCCAAATCTCTACTCCAAATCTCATCTCCTCTCTCTCCAAAACTCCTGGGGCAGAACACTGGCTTTTATCTTCAGGTGGCAATGGTGATTAGTGTCAGCTGCTTCTTGACGAGGGGGCGGGGTCAGCTCCAATCACCAATTAGCCTGGGGTTGACCAATCAGCTGGTTGGGGAGTACTTCAGGAAGCCATCTCCTGAAACACACACTCAAATACAAAACAGAACACAGAAACTGGGGAACGTAACACTGAGTTATCAGAAAGCAGAGCATCGATGTTCACTGCTATGCAGATGATACACAGCTTTACATGTCACCAGAGAATTTTAGCTTCACTGATCAATTATTACACTATATCAGTGACTTAAATACTTTGATGGCTCACAACTTCCTCCAGCTAAACCAAGACAAGACTGAGGCACTCATTGTTGGAGCCAAAGCAGAGATAAAATCTGGGCTGCACATTTTAAATGACAGGCAATAAAGATAATAAAATACCAGGTAAAAAAACCAAGGTGTTATTTTAGATTCTGAGCAAAATTTCAAATCACACAGGAATGTGACCAAAATAGCTTTTTACTACCTGAGGAACATTACCAAGGTGCAGCCATCTCTCTTGGGCTGATACAGAGAGACTACCCATGCTTTTATTACAAGCAGGCTTGACTACTGTGATGCTCTCCTGTCTGGTCTACCCAAGAAAGCCATTGGTCAACTGCAAAACATACAGAATGCTGCAGCACGGGTACTGAGCAAGACCAGACGGAGAGCACACATTACACCGCTTTTAATGTATCTCCACTGGCTGCCTGTTAGTTTTAGAATTCATTTGAAGTTTCTTCTATTGGTTTTTAAATCAATCCATGAATGTGCACCCCAATACATGTCAGACATGCTTTTAAGTTATGTACCCGGTAGGTCCCTCAGGTCCTCTGGCACTGGCCTTTCAACTATCCAAAAACCTAGGACCAAGAGGCATGGAGAGGCAGCCTTTAATTATTATAACCCAAGCCTCTGGAATAGCCTTCCAGAAAACCTGAGGGGGGCTGAAACTGTGGACATATTTAAACATCTGTTTAGCTTTGCTTTCCATAGTTAGTTGTTCAGTTTGTGTTATTCTTTTGTTTTTTTTTATCTTATGTTTGTTGTGCAGAAATTATTTCAGCTTGTATTTCTATGAAGCACATTGCGTCGCATTCCATATCTGAAATGTGCTGTATAAATAAAGCTTGATTTGATTACATCATTTTGGTGGGTGCTTATGTTTCTCCTATTGGAAATGTGTTTTTTGCATATCCCAACTCTTCCTGAGACGTCCTCGGAGAGTGGGAGCCCGGCCAGGGTCTGCCATTACCGTCAGCAACCCTAGAGCAGTTAGGGTTAAGGCCAGGGTCTGCCATTACCGTCAGCAACCCTAGAGCAGTTAGGGTTAAGGCCAGGGTCTGCCATTACCGTCAGCAACCCTAGAGCAGTTAGGGTTAAGGCCATGGTCTGCCATTACCGTCAGCAACCCTAGAGCAGTTAGGGTTAAGGCCAGGGTCTGCCATTACCGTCAGCAACCCTAGAGCAGTTAGGGTTAAGGCCATGGTCTGCCATTACCGTCAGCAACCCTAGAGCAGTTAGGGTTAAGGCCATGGTCTGCCATTACCGTCAGCAACCCTAGAGCAGTTAGGGTTAAGGCCAGGGTCTGCCATTACCGTCAGCAACCCAAGAGCAGTTAGGGTTAAGGCCATGGTCTGCCATTACCGTCAGCAACCCTAGAGCAGTTAGGGTTAAGGCCATGGTCTGCCATTACCGTCAGCAACCCTAGAGCAGTTAGGGTTAAGGCCATGGTCTGCCATTACCGCCAGCAACCCTAGAGCAGTTAGGGTTAAGGCCATGGTCTGCCATCACCGCCAGCAACCCTAGAGCAGTTAGGGTTAAGGCCATGGTCTGCCATTACCGTCAGCAACCCTAGAGCAGTTAGGGTTAAGGCCATGGTCTGCCATTACCGCCAGCAACCCTAGAGCAGTTAGGGTTAAGGCCATGGTCTGCCATTACCGTCAGCAACCCTAGAGCAGTTAGGGTTAAGGCCATGGTCTGCCATTACCGCCAGCAACCCTAGAGCAGTTAGGGTTAAGGCCAGGGTCTGCCATTACCGTCAGCAACCCTAGAGCAGTTAGGGTTAAGGCCATGGTCTGCCATTACCGCCAGCAACCCTAGAGCAGTTAGGGTTAAGGCCATGGTCTGCCATTACCGTCAGCAACCCTAGAGCAGTTAGGGTTAAGGCCATGGTCTGCCATTACCGCCAGCAACCCTAGAGCAGTTAGGGTTAAGGCCAGGGTCTGCCATTACCGCCAGCAACCCTAGAGCAGTTAGGGTTAAGGCCATGGTCTGCCATTACCGCCAGCAACCCTAGAGCAGTTAGGGTTAAGGCCATGGTCTGCCATTACCGTCAGCAACCCTAGAGCAGTTAGGGTTAAGGCCATGGTCTGCCATTACCGTCAGCAACCCTAGAGCAGTTAGGGTTAAGGCCATGGTCTGCCATTACCGCCAGCAACCCTAGAGCAGTTAGGGTTAAGGCCATGGTCTGCCATTACCGTCAGCAACCCTAGAGCAGTTAGGGTTAAGGCCATGGTCTGCCATTACCGCCAGCAACCCTAGAGCAGTTAGGGTTAAGGCCAGGGTCTGCCATTACCGTCAGCAACCCTAGAGCAGTTAGGGTTAAGGCCAGGGTCTGCCATTACCGTCAGCAACCCTAGAGCAGTTAGGGTTAAGGCCATGGTCTGCCATTACCGCCAGCAACCCTAGAGCAGTTAGGGTTAAGGCCATGGTCTGCCATTACCGTCAGCAACCCTAGAGCAGTTAGGGTTAAGGCCAGGGTCTGCCATTACCGTCAGCAACCCTAGAGCAGTTAGGGTTAAGGCCATGGTCTGCCATTACCGCCAGCAACCCTAGAGCAGTTAGGGTTAAGGCCATGGTCTGCCATTACCGTCAGCAACCCTAGAGCAGTTAGGGTTAAGGCCATGGTCTGCCATTACCGTCAGCAACCCTAGAGCAGTTAGGGTTAAGGCCATGGTCTGCCATTACCGCCAGCAACCCTAGAGCAGTTAGGGTTAAGGCCATGGTCTGCCATTACCGCCAGCAACCCTAGAGCAGTTAGGGTTAAGGCCATGGTCTGCCATTACCGTCAGCAACCCTAGAGCAGTTAGGGTTAAGGCCATGGTCTGCCATTACCGCCAGCAACCCTAGAGCAGTTAGGGTTAAGGCCATGGTCTGCCATTACCGTCAGCAACCCTAGAGCAGTTAGGGTTAAGGCCATGGTCTGCCAATACCGCCAGCAACCCTAGTGCAGTTAGGGTTAAGGCCAGGGTCTGCCATTACCGCCAGCAACCCTAGAGCAGTTAGGGTTAAGGCCATGGTCTGCCATTACCGCCAGCAACCCTAGAGCAGTTAGGGTTAAGGCCATGGTCTGCCATTACCGTCAGCAACCCTAGAGCAGTTAGGGTTAAGGCCATGGTCTGCCATTACCGCCAGCAACCCTAGAGCAGTTAGGGTTAAGGCCAGGGTCTGCCATTACCGCCAGCAACCCTAGAGCAGTTAGGGTTAAGGCCATGGTCTGCCATTACCGCCAGCAACCCTAGAGCAGTTAGGGTTAAGGCCATGGTCTGCCATTACCGTCAGCAACCCTAGAGCAGTTAGGGTTAAGGCCATGGTCTGCCATTACCGTCAGCAACCCTAGAGCAGTTAGGGTTAAGGCCATGGTCTGCCATTACCGCCAGCAACCCTAGAGCAGTTAGGGTTAAGGCCATGGTCTGCCATTACCGTCAGCAACCCTAGAGCAGTTAGGGTTAAGGCCATGGTCTGCCATTACCGCCAGCAACCCTAGAGCAGTTAGGGTTAAGGCCAGGGTCTGCCATTACCGTCAGCAACCCTAGAGCAGTTAGGGTTAAGGCCAGGGTCTGCCATTACCGTCAGCAACCCTAGAGCAGTTAGGGTTAAGGCCATGGTCTGCCATTACCGCCAGCAACCCTAGAGCAGTTAGGGTTAAGGCCATGGTCTGCCATTACCGCCAGCAACCCTAGAGCAGTTAGGGTTAAGGCCATGGTCTGCCATTACCGTCAGCAACCCTAGAGCAGTTAGGGTTAAGGCCAGGGTCTGCCATTACCGTCAGCAACCCTAGAGCAGTTAGGGTTAAGGCCATGGTCTGCCATTACCGCCAGCAACCCTAGAGCAGTTAGGGTTAAGGCCATGGTCTGCCATTACCGTCAGCAACCCTAGAGCAGTTAGGGTTAAGGCCATGGTCTGCCATTACCGCCAGCAACCCTAGAGCAGTTAGGGTTAAGGCCATGGTCTGCCATTACCGTCAGCAACCCTAGAGCAGTTAGGGTTAAGGCCATGGTCTGCCATTACCGCCAGCAACCCTAGAGCAGTTAGGGTTAAGGCCATGGTCTGCCATTACCGTCAGCAACCCTAGAGCAGTTAGGGTTAAGGCCATGGTCTGCCATTACCGCCAGCAACCCTAGAGCAGTTAGGGTTAAGGCCAGGGTCTGCCATTACCGTCAGCAACCCTAGAGCAGTTAGGGTTAAGGCCATGGTCTGCCATTACCGTCAGCAACCCTAGAGCAGTTAGGGTTAAGGCCATGGTCTGCCATTACCGTCAGCAACCCTAGAGCAGTTAGGGTTAAGGCCATGGTCTGCCATTACCGCCAGCAACCCTAGAGCAGTTAGGGTTAAGGCCATGGTCTGCCATTACCGTCAGCAACCCTAGAGCAGTTAGGGTTAAGGCCAGGGTCTGCCATTACCGCCAGCAACCCTAGAGCAGTTAGGGTTAAGGCCAGGGTCTGCCATTACCGTCAGCAACCCTAGAGCAGTTAGGGTTAAGGCCAGGGTCTGCCATTACCGTCAGCAACCCTAGAGCAATTCGGGTTAAGTGCCTTGCTCAAGTGCACATGGACACATTTTTCACCTTGTCGACTCAGGATCAAAACTAGCGACCTTTCGGTTAATGGCCCAACGCTATAATCGTTTGGCTACCTGCCGCCCAGAGTAGACACAGTGGGTCATCCTTTACCCCCTACTGGGTGAGAGTGCAGAGGAAGATGTCCATCCACCAAAATATAACTCTATAACAAATATTATTATTGCTGCCAATTTCCCAGTCCCAGTGAGTCTCAAGGTCTTGGTATTTTGACTGCAGTCAACAGACTGGACACTGTGCCTCGACTTCCACATTGTTTGAACCTCAGCTCTCTGAGAGCTGCAACCTGCCAGGGTGGGAAAAACGTCATCTCTCCCAAAAGGTCACCCACATCCTGGTCCACATGTCACATGCTCCCTGTCACACGCACAGGCAGAGAGAGAGATGCCCTGGCCTGTCCTGGTTGGTACTGTACAGTCACACACTGCGGAGGGTTGTAGTCAGGCTTTCGGAAATGCGTCGTCTTTGGGACCATCTCAACAGAAATAAACGTCTGCCGGGCAGCCAGGCGGAAGTTCCCTCCATTGTGTTGGTTGGCGGAATGAGAGAAATTACATGATGTGATAAAGAGAGAAAAGGACTAGGGCAAGAGAGGTCTGGTGTGGGTACAGAGCCGCAGACAGACAGGGCCAGCATTGCAGTGACAGATGCTGCAGGAGGTAGCGTTGGGTGGCGTGGCAGGCTGGTTTCCACAGGGCTGGTACGACGGGCAGGAAAGCCCAGAGCAGAGCGAGAGAACAAAGGAGGGAATGCAGTGACCCGTGCCTGGGTGCATCCTGCCCCAGCCAGGCCCAGAACCCGGACCCAGCACTCGGCTGGGTGATTAACACTTCCCCTGGTGATTCCATCATTCACGCTTTATTACCTTGTTTTTGAGCTTGATACATTGTCTGCTGACACTGCACTCTTTTGTAGATGACAATAAAACAAATGTCTGGAAAGGGAAGGGGGACTAGTGGTTTAACCGATACGTCTTTGCAAAGCTTATTGTATGTTATGTAGCATACTCACCACACGTGATTGCAGCTTCTAATAAAATACTAGATTTCTTCCAAACATTAGGGTATTACTGTAGTAATTTGTGGGACAATTATCTTCCTTCCCCGACACACTCACCTACGGCCCACAGCACTGAGTCAAAGGTGTCCTGTTGGTACTGTATGTTTGTCTGTCCAAGTCACCTGCAGCGCCCCAGAGAACAGCTTGTCCAGTGTCTTGGGGACACTCCTCCGGGAGAACTTGGTGCCATAGGCCTCCATGTAGTCAGTCACCAGCCCTGCCATTTGCTGCAGCACACACAAGACAAGAGGGGAGAAATTCAGGTTGTTGACAGCTCAGAGTCACCTTTCCAGCACCCGACTTGGGAAAACTATTATTCCAAACTTAACTTGTACAAGAAAAGTCCCAATATCACCAGTACACAGTGAATCAATGGGCTCCTGAGTGGCACAGCGGTCTAAGGCACCGCATCTCAGTGCTAGATGCGTCACTACAGCCCCTAGTTCGATTCTAGGCTATATCACAACCGGTCGAGATTTGGAGGCGAATAGGGAGGCGCACAATTGGCCCAGCGTCGTCCGGGTTTGGCCGGTGTTAACCGTCATTGTAAATAAGAATTTGTTCTTAACTGACTTGCCTAGTTAAATAGAAGTTAAATAAAATAAAACAAAAAAATCTATATCAATTTGTAAATGAGTAGTGAGAAATTCAACGATCTCTGAAATATATTTAAAAGCCACAAAACATTTGAGTTACAGTATAAACACGATACAGTATAGAGAAATAAGAAATTAATTAAAATAGTGTCAAATCTATTTTGAAAAATTGAAAATGGTGATAAGTGCAGTACCTGATCGAACCCCCTGAGGGGGATGCTGCACACCATGAATGTGGTGTCCAGGCCAATGCCTGTCAGGAAGCCAGCACACTCCAGGGCCACATCTTCATAGCACCATGTTCAGGAAAACAGAACACTACACAAATGCTCTCAGAAGAACCTTGTCTATCTCTAGTTAAAGTAGATGTGACAACTGAGAAACTGGAGAATAAGAGGCATTGATAGACAGGTGACCCTAGTCTAGGAATAAGGGGGTCACCAGTTGAACTGCAATTCATCACTTTTGCCTTCAACATTAGGGCCAACTCACTCTGACAATATACACTGTAACCAGTGACTCATGACCAAGCACATCGGCAGTCAAAAGGATACAGCTGGCACCAACCACAAGTCTGAAAAACAAAAAACATTCATCTTTAGCTGTTTTCATTTAAAAGATATCTCTTGGAAGTTATATGGTACAGGTATATGTACTTTTCAATACGATGCACTTCATACATTTTCCTTCAAATGATCTTGAATACTACAGCGCCAAACAAAACAGGGAAACTGGACACAAATGTTTAGTCTGAATCTGAGGTTTAGTCTGAATCTGATACTGTTCGAACTTCGGAGGTTCCATTACTCAAGACAGACTATAAGAGAGGAAAAAGAGGAAGGGGTGGCGGAGTTGGTAGGGCCGGTCTCTGTGTGCGTGTGTGGGCCAGGTGAATCACACCTCTAATCCAGCCCTGAGCTCCACTCACTACTAGCGTTCAGGCTAATCCCTGCGGATGGGGTGTGCCGTGTTCATGGCTCAGTCCACACATCACTCTGCTGAGTGACGCCCATCACCCGCATGGAGGCCAGGGCCTCTCGTGCTCTCCCATCCTCTACCTATCCATGGCTCTCCACACTGGCCCAGGCCCTGGCAGCTGAGGGTGCCTGGGGCACACACACAAGCCCAGCCATACCCCCCACTCATGCTAGCGCTAACTGCTAAGAGCGTCAGTACCCCGATCCTCCTGTCCACCTAATGCACAGCTGCACTTAGTGCACATTGTGAGGTGGCTTAGGGAGGGATTAGGCCAGGAGCTTTAGGCTGATTCCACACTCATCTCCTTTCCCTGGCTGCTTGGTTATATTGTATTTCAGAGAGACTCTGGGATCGTTCTGTTATCCCTCATCCGGATGGTGGTGTCTGAAAGCATTGGTGGAGGCACAAACTCACAAGTGGGTCTCAAAAACACTGCATCCAGATGTGAAAGACATGGGGGATTGTGTAACTAGAAACTACAGAGGGATGAATTCCAGGGGAAAGACATACTTTACTGTACTGATATCTGCCCAGTAAATGTTTCCCACTCCCCTGGAGGATGAGAAGTACTAGGAGCAGCCTTTCAAACAACAAAGATAACACAATCAAACTCAGGGCTTCCATAGGCTACATCCTGATCCAAAGCCACTTCAATGACTGTAGGAGTATGTCTGACTGACAGTTAAGAATTTGCCACTAGCTCGCTCTCTCTCTCATAACCTTGGGCCAACCTTCAGCAGTCCAGACAAGAGATAAGTGAATCTGTTCTCCTTCGGTGTCTCCTGTGTTCGCCACAATAACAGTGCTCTTTCACAAGTGTTCCTTAGAGGGGAGAGTTCTACAGGCAGTGGACTTTGACTCCAAATAGAAAGATATAGGATGAGAACTCAACTCCCTAACACAGTTGTGACTACAGAGAGAAAAGATAGTGTGTTACAATTGTCTCACTGTCTCCTTTTGATGTTGCATCTTTTCATCCCAGGCTCATTTCCTCAGCTATTCCCAAAATGGGGTACACGCAATGCCATCGGGGGTACGCCAAATAAAAATGTGAATCACATTAAAAATATTATTATTTATTTTTTCTCTTGGATTCACTTTTTCAAACGGTCCCCCCCCCAAAAAATATATATAAAGTCAATCTATATTTTCCAACGGGGCTATACATTTGGTTGGTGTTCTTTGCTCGCCTGAGTAGCTTTGTTTCACTGCCAAAAATACAATTAAACCATCTAGTGTTCAGCAAAATAACAACACAATGTCAAATACAGGTAGCCTAGTCAAATAATTAACATCCAATCACATTAACCGTTACTCTCTCGCGGGAATTCCACTAACGGTCGTATGTAGCCTAACGTAGCTGCTACTCATTCCGTTTGCGTGAAAATTGATAAAAGGGTTAAAAGAAACTAAGGCCCCCGTCCATAGAGACACATACCAGCTCTACTGGTAGTACTGCTACTACCAGCAGTACTACACCTGCACCTGTCAACGACACAAGTTGTTCTGCTTCCACGAGCACATCCAATGCTAGCATCAGTAATTCTATATTTGTTGTTAGCCCACCTAGCATGGACACTGACAGTTGAGAATCTGATGCAGCCGAAGAACTACTGACCCCTTAACTGGGAAAGCACTGAACAGACCGGGACGTTGGACCATCAAAGAGGCGCAAATATTATGAGAACTACATTGATTTGGGGTTCACTTATATTGGGAGTACTGCCTTTCCTCAGTCACTCTTATATGTGCAAAAGTACTATCTCATAACTCAATGAAACCATCACTCTTGCGTAGACATTTAGAAACAAAACATGCCAATTTGAAAAATAAGCCACAGGAGTTTTATTTTTTGAGCGAGAATTAAGACAACAATAACAAGGGGCGTCTTATATGGTGAGCTACCGAGTGGCTAGGACAGGCAAGCCCCATACTATTGTCGAGGGCTTCATTCTTCCTGCTGCCGCGGATATGGCTGGGACAACGCTGGGGGAAAAGCCCCAAAAAACGATACAGACAATGCCTTCATCAAACAACACGGCTTCACGACACATCAGTGACATGGCAGGAGATGTTTGGAAACAAGCCAGTGAATTATATGTTACAGCTGGATGAGTCAACAAACGGGCAGTTTTGAGTAGCTTGGATGAATAAGGTGCCCAGAGTAAACGGTCTGCTACTCAGTCCCAGTTGCTAATGTATGCATATTATTAGTATATTTGGATAGAAAACACTCTGACGTTTCTAAAACTGTTTGAATGATGTCCGTGAGTATAACAGAACTCATATGGCAGGCAAAAACCTGAGAAAAATTCCAACCAGGACGTGGGAAATCTGAGGTTGGTCGTTTTTCAACTCATTCCCAATTGAAGATAGTGGGATATTGGTCATGTTGCACTTCCTAAGGCTTCCACTAGATGTCAACAGTCTTTAGAAACTTGTTTGAGGCGTCTACTGTAAAGGAGGGGGCTCATAAGCGCTCTTTGAGTTAGTGGTCTGGCAGAGTGCCACAAGCTCGTGACGCTCGTTTACGTTAGAGGTAGCTCGCGTTCCATTGCTTTTTCTACAGACAAAGGAATTGTCCGGTTGGAACATTATTGAAGATTTATGTTAAAAACATCCTAAAGATTGATTCTATACATCGTTTGTCATGTTTCTACGGACTGTAACGGAACTTTTTGACATTTCGTCTGCTCCTAGTGAACGCGCTTCGTGACATTGGATTTGTTTTACAAAACGCGCGAACAAAATTAGCTATTTGGACATAAATGGACATTATCGAACAATACAAACATTTATTGTGGAACTTGGATTCCTGGGAGTGCATTCTGATGAAGATCAAAGGTAAGTGAATATTTATCATATTATTTCTGACTTCTGTTGACTGCACAATATGGCGGATATTCTTTGGGCTGGTTTGGGCTCTGAGCGCCGTACTCAGATTATTGCATGGTTTGCTTTTTTGAAATCTGACACAGCGGTGGCATTAAGGAGAAGTGGATCTAAAATTCCATGTATAACACTTGTATCTTTGATCAACGTTTATGATAAGTATTTCTGTAAATTGATGTGGGTCTCTGCAAAATCACCGGATGTTTTGGAAGCAAAACATTACTGAACATAACGCGCCAATGTAAACTGAGATTTTTGGATATAAATATGAACTTTATCGAACAAAACATACATGTATTGTGTAACATGAAGTCCTATGAGTGTCATCTGAGGAAGATCATCAAAGGTTATTGATTCATTTTATCTATTTCTGCGACTCCCGTCTTTGGCTGGAAAAATGGCTGTGTTTTTCTGTGACTTGGCGGTGACCTAACAATCGTTTGTGGTGCTTTCGCTGTAAAGCCTTTTTGAAATCGGACACTGTGGTGGGATTAACAACAAGATTACTTTAAAATGGTATAAGATACTTGTATGTTTGAGGAATTTTAATTATGAGATTTCTGTTGTTTGAATTTGGCGCCCTGCACTTTCACTGGCTGTTGTCATATCGATCCCGTTAACGGGATCTCAGTCATAAGAAGACATCCTCTTCTACAAACCACTGGACACCATGACAACAGGAGATTATATATTTAAAGTACTGGACAGTTTTGTGACATCAAATGGACTTGTGGTCAAGATGTGTTGGTATCTGTACTGATGGCGCAAAATAGATGACAGGGAGACATAGTGGAGTGGTAACGCATGTGCAAGCAGTTGCTCCCGATGCCACTTGGAAGCAAAAGCCTCTTGGTGGATGCTGCAGTGCACCCAAGGGAATGCCTGACAGCTTGAAAGACGTTTTGGACACTACAGTGAAAATGGTTTGTTAACTTTGTTAACTTCTTATGGCTGCAATCCCGTTAACGGGATGATATGACAACAGCCAGTGAAAGTGTAGGGCGCCAAATTTAAACAACAGAAATCTCATAATTAAAACCATCTGTCCCAGATGGGCTTGTTGTGAAGATGAGTTCATATTGCCCTCTAGTGGTAGAATGTTAGAACAGCAGCCTAGTTTGACAAGAAAAATACAATTAAACTGGAGAGGGGTAACAAATAGGTTGTTGCGCTAGAAAAATTACGATGGAAATCTATTGTAGATTATATTTATAATAGCTAGGATTATCAATGAGTAGGTGACAAAGATAACTCTTCACTGTTGGCACTATGTACGGTTAAGTTACAGCCACACTAACAAACATTACACTCAACCTCCATTTTGTGCCAAGTGGAAACGGTGTGGAGAGACCAATTAGACAGGCGATGACAGGATTTAAATGGCTGGATTGGAGATGTGTGTGTGTGTGTCCCAAACTTTTCTAAACACACACACACACAGCTAATCTGAGTCAGGAGGAGTGAGTGACAGGAACATTTAACACGTCCTATAGTAGAACACGCTGTGTCCTGGATGGATCATTATGACAGAGCTGTCTGTGTACATGGCACAGCATTGTATGGTTTGTGTGTCTGTGTGTTTCACCACATGTACCACTCACGTCTTGGCAGGGGACTCTTTCAGCCAGAACTAGTGATGCCGTGCTGGATTGCTCCGTGGATCTACAACACAGGAAGTAGAAACAACAGGTTAACACAACAAACACTGTTTGATTCAATTTGTCAATACAGCTCCTGGCAAACGATTGGGCGAGGAAGGATGGCTTTGTTCTTTGTTAGTCTGTTATCAACAGACATTAAGTCACTGCCTGTGATACACCACAGGGAGGGAGGCCTATGAGAGGCCGCAGTCCCAGAGTGTATCCCAAATGATACCCTATTCCCTATGTATTGAATAGGGAACAGGTAGGGTGCCATTTGAGATGCAGACCCAGACAGCCTCCCTCCTCCACCCAGAGAGAGCCATGTTTTGCCCACCACCATCCCATCAAAAGCTCCAGATCCACTGTGGTGTTATCAGCAGCTGGGAGGATCAACGAAGGAGACATCTCTCCCCTCTGTCTACTGGGCAAGGACACATACAGAGGGAGAAGGGGGGTACGGAGAGAGGGAAAGGACAGAGAGAGAGAGAGGAGAGATGGAGGTGAGGGAGTAGAGAGAGAGAGAGGACGGAGAGAGGTAAAGGTTAATACTTACATGTGTGGGGTACTTTGCCGCCCTCCAGTTGCAATCACAATGTCCTTGGCAGTCAGTGTCATCTGCCAGACAAGGGGGAGAGAAATTATAATGACTTCAATAGGAAAATATGAATACCGCAGTGTTGAAATTGGGTTCCTTAAATAAAAATAATAATATGGTGAACATTTACATTTTTTGTCATTAACTCCCAGTTTGAAATACAGTACCAGTCAAAAGTTTGGACACACCTACTCATTCAAGGGTTTTCCTTTGTTTTTACATTGTAGTAATACATTGTAGTAATAATAGTGAAGACATCAAAACTATTAAATAACATGTAGAAAGAGGAGGAAGGGAAGCGCTACTAAGGTACACTATAGTATATTTTGGTAGATAGAAGGTGCTCCTTGGTAAAAGGTGTAAATTGGTCATCAAAAAGAAAGGAGGACCAAGGCACTCTTCATATAATAAATAAAAATGCCTTTATTAGAATGGCATGTTCAATAGAAACAAAGTTGTTTAAAAACCGAAGCGTTTCGGCTGCATGGCCTTCGTCAGGGAGTACAGAAAAGGGAGAATACAATGTCCTCTTTTGAAAGGCTTTTCCAATTAGCCCTAATTAGAAGAGGGAGTGGTTACCAAATTGGACACAACTAGTAAGCAATAATATACACAATAAAAGGTGAAATACTGTAGCTATGTTATCATGAGCATACAACTCCAAGTTAGAAGCATCAGAACACCCAGAGAGGCAGTTCCAACCCAAACCATGACTGGGAGAAGTGTCCAGAACAAGAAAGCAATATATTCCACAGTACACTAGACCACAGCAAAACATGAACAACAGTCCAAACATAGCTGAGGGCAATTGAGCAAAATGTCCACTAGATGACAGCAAATGGACCCATCACGACCCTACAGGAAGGGTGAGAAATCCATATCTTCATTTAAACCAGGGTATTTAGTGGCCTGTAGTTTGTAAATCCAAAAACTTTCCCTTTGGTTTAACTGTTTAAGACGGTCCCCTTTTCTAATAGAGGCCGGAACATGATCAATACCCATAGCTTGTAGGGAGGCAGGGTTGCCATGGTGTATTGTATTCTCCCTTTTCTGTACTCCCTGACGAAGGCCATGCAGCCGAAACGCGTCGGTTTTTAAACAACTTTGTTTCTATTGAACATGCCATACTAATAAAGGCATTTTTATTTATTATATGAAAAGTGCCTTGGTCCTCCTTTCTATTAAATAACACATTTGGAATCATGTAGTAACCAAAAAAAGTGTTAAATAAATCTAAATATATTTGAGATTAGAGATTTTTCAAAGTAGCCACCCTTCGCCTTGACAGCTTTGCACACACTTCGCATTCTCTCAACCAGCTTCATGAGGCAGTCACCTGGATTTCATTTCAATTAACAGATGTGCCTTGTTAAGTTAAATAGTGGAATTTCTGTCCTTCTTAATGTGTTTGAGCCAATCAGTTGTGTTGTGACAAGGTAGGGGTGGTATACAGAAGATAGCCCTATTTGGTAAAAGACCAAGTCCATATTATGGCAAGAACAGCTCAAATAAGCAAAGAGAAACGACATTCCATCATTACTTTAAGACATGAAGGTCAGTCAATCTGGAAAATTTCAAGAACTTTAAGTTTCTTCAAGAGCAGTCGCAAAAACCATCAAGCCATATGATGAAACTGGCTCTCATGAGGACCGCCACAGGAAAGGAAGACCCAGAGTTACCTATGCTGCAGAGGATAAGTTCATTAGAGTTACCAGCCTTACCAGAAATTGCAGCCCAAATAAATGCTTCAGAGTTCAAGTAACAGACACATCTCAACATCAACTGTTCAGAGGAGACTGTGTGAATCAGGCCTTCATGGTCAAATTGCTGCAAATAAACCACTACTAAAGAACACCAATTGCTTGGGCCAACAAACGCGCGCAATGGACATTAGACAGTAGGAAATCTGTCCTTTGATCTGATGAGTCCAAATTAGATTTTTGGTTCCAACTGCCGTGTCTTTGTGAGACACAGAGTAGGTGAACGGATGATCGCTGCAGGTGTGGTTCCCATGTGAAGCATGGAGAAGGTGTGATGGTGCTTTGCTGGTGACACAGATGTATTTCGAATTCAAGGCACACATCACCAGCATGGCTATCACAGCATTCTGCAGTGATACGCTTTCTGGTTTGCACTTAGTGGGACTATCATTTGTTTTTCAACAGGACAACACTCCAGGATGTGTAAGGGTTATTTGACCAATAAGGAGAGTGATGGAGTGCTGCATCAGATGACCTGGCCTCCACAATCACCTGACCTCAACCCAATTGAGATGGTTTGGGATGAGTTGGACTGCAGAGTGAAGGAAAAGCAGCCAACAAGTTCTCAGCATATGTGAAAACTCCTTCAAGTCTGTTGGAAAAGCATTCCAAGTGAAGCTGGTTGAGATAATGCCAAGTGTTTAACGCTGTCATCAAGGTGGCTACTATGAAGAATCAAAAATATATTTTGATTTGTTTAACACTTTTTGCCTACTACATGATTCCATATGTGTTATGTCATAGCTTTGATGTCTTCACTATTATTCTACAATGTAGAAAATAGTAAAAATAAAGAAAAACCATTGAATGAGTAGGTGTGTCCAAACTTTTGACTGGTAGTGTAGTATTACCTCTTTTCCTGTCCTGGTTAACCCTTTGACTGTGTGCTCATCCACCAGACTTCCTTTAATGTTCAGATACTTCACATTCCTGTCAAAGAAAACAACATGGTGACACAATACAAACACCACTGGAGAACTTGAGAGATCTTGTGCAAACATTGGGTTTAGCTGAAAAAGGGGAAGTACTGCACAGCTACACTGTTAAAGCCGTTTTCTAGCCAAAACAATTACATATGAGAGTGAAGACAAAGTTTGGAGGAAAGATGTAAAGCCATTTTCTATGAAACTGCGTCTTGAATATGAGATTCGGTTGCACAATGTGAACATCTGCTGTGAGAGTGTGGGCACATAGAGGCAGAGCAACACCTGTTAGCCCTGCAGCCATTCAGTCAGAGCACTGCATGCAATCATGGACAATTCATCATAGCACTGTAACCTCTGTGTACCAACAGGTCTGCTTGGCCTAAGAGGGAATATCTCAAGTCGGAAACTTGAGGCAGTTGTCATAACAAAATTACTGAAAACTGCAGGTATGCATGTGTAAAATCACTGTTTAAGTTATACAACAGAATCTATGACATACCGCATGTGTTTACACAGGCAGCCCAATTCTGATCTTTCCCCAATTATTGGCAAAAGAGCTGATCTGATTGGTCAAAAGACCAATTAGTGAAGAAAATAACAGAATTGGGTTGCCTGTGTACAGAATTGGGCTGCCTGTGTACAGCCACAGTGGCTGTAAGTAAGGGTGTGTCACTCACTTGTCCTGTAGCTGAACACGGTAGCCCCAGTTGAGGGACTTGACATGGTTCTGTACAGCCTCTGCCATGGTGCTCCTGGAAAAACACACCAGAGTTACAGTTAGACGTGGAATAGGACAGGCATCTGTGATAAGAATTCTTATCAATCCAAAACATTGACAAACATTTAGTCTAGAAACCAGAATGACTATCGGTATTAAGAAACTAACAAACTTGTAAAATATATGTTCTTTCTACTTAATCCAAAACAGTTTGAGAAATGTGCAAATCCACAGGTTTCCATTGTTCTCATACTAATGAGATGTACAAGTCGTGGGAGATGGGCCTAGGGATTTGCCAGCCATACTTCTGGGCGTCTTTCACAGCTGTGGAATGCAGCCCACAGTCACGCACATGCCACCAATGCCCCACTTAGTACCTGGAAGGGTAGCATGATATATTTTTTTAATTTCTATATTACTGCAGATCGTTCACAACATACAGTTTGTTTACTCCGAGACAAGCAAGGTGAAATGCTTCAAGTCAACAGTTCAAGTCAAGCTGTTTTTGGTGGAATGTACAGTCAGTATGAGAACATTTCTCTTACCGTTAACTGAAGGCTCCACATAATCTAACACAGCAATGTTCTGTCCTACCTGAGCCGCTGAAAACAAAGGACAGAATGTTTTGGTCAATCTTCATTGTCAGTAAAGCTGCATTAACACATTAGATTAGACATTATCCTATATAAAACCTTTACACAGAGCCAGACCTCCTGGTAACAAACCATCTGGGGTACATATGATTGTATACTATCATCAAGAACAAACAGTGAAGTCCCTACTAGTTCATAACGTATTGTAATACTAATGATTTAATCATGGGATTGAGACACCACCTTCTTTGGAACAAGCCAGACCCACCTCCAATAACGAAGAGATAATAGTCAAATTTCCCTGTAACAAACCAAATGCCTTGACATTTAATCTCTATTGGTCAATGCTGACACCACCATAAACACATAACAGTTACTTAGAATGTACACGTGGTTACTTATCTAGAAACCAAGCTGACAAGTGCATAATGAAGCGCATTTGAAAAGAGCATGTTATTCTACCAAAGACACACATTACTTGGAATATTTGACACTGACAGTTTGCCAAGTAACGTTACCTCAACTATTCTGAGGTACTGGGCAAACTGACAGCTTGCTTGCAGGCCATTGGTTACCACTATAGAAAGAGAAAACGCTGTTTGAGAGATTCACTCGAAATCCATTTCTCATAATCTGTCAGTTTGTCACTAGCTAGCAATATGGCAACAAACTCCATGTCTGTCAAGTTTCTCGTTTAAAAAAAATGAATGCAGTTGGTGCGTTTCCACCGGCGTCTGCCTCTAGAGTGCTGCCATGTTGTTATTACAAAAGGCCCTTCATAGGTGTCTGTAAGTCTGCCTGCCTCATTTTACATTGGAAGCACATTCACTGAAACTACGTCGTCAAAATATAAATGTCTTTATAGTGTTCCAAATAAAATATTGTAAAAACAAATACATTTGATAGATGTGTTTTTTGTCCTCCTAGGCCAAACATAGTTCTCAAATTCCAGGCGCCATTCTGACTTCTCCCTTCGGTTTTCAGCCATTAGCTTTGCCTACCACTGGCCCATGTGAACCGGGTCCTTCCTGTTATGTGGTGCCTCTGCTTGTCCGAAGAAATAACACCAATTATTGTGTAAAATGTGATTTCCGAAAGGCTTAAAATATAAAGTTAGGTGTTCTTTAACATAAAAACACAAAGATATGGATCTGAAATGGAATTTTAAGCATTTTGACCATTTAGTTTTTTGTGGATGTAGGCCGGTGCTATTCATCAACTTCTACGATAAATATGAGCCATTAAATATTAAAAATATTTATTCATGATTTTATAGTCCTACTTAAAATATCTGTCATCAATACTTTAAAAATATATAATTTTTCTGTGTGTCTCTGATTTCACTTTGCACCCTGTTAGTGTGTTGTAATACCACTTTTAAAAACAGTCCCTTCCCACAATGACATATTTTTCAGGAAGCATCAATCATTATTTTGGCAGGAAAACAGTGCAAAGCTAAGTAACTATCAACGCTTCATTTAAAAACATATGTTCGGCAGAAAAGTAAAAATTCACTTCAAGTGTTATCCTAGCTGGATCTTGATCACTCACAGGATCTTGATGTCATGCTAGCTCAATCTTGATCACTATAGCTAATTTAGCCTCCAAATGTACACTCTGTTAGGTTCCACCCTTTTAGGCATATGCACATAACAGGGTGGAACATGCACCTAACATGGTGGAAAATTTGTCAGGAAAGATGTAAAATGTATTACTTCTGTCATTATTTATTAACATATACATAATACATTTATATTTTATGTATATTTAGATGCATGTTTGTTTCTAATTACGATACAATGACTAGGCCTATTTACATAAATGTGATATGTCATTGTATTGCAATGTATATACAATTATAATTAGCAATTGTAGTGCAATTAGCAACTATATATACAGTACCAGTCAAAAGTTTGGACACACCTACTCATTCTACTTTATTGTAGAATAATAATAGTGAAGACATCAAAACTATGAAATAACACATATGGAATCATGTAGTAAACAAAAAAAAGTGTTAAACAAATCAATATATATAATAAAGTTTTTAGATTCTTCAAAGTAGCCACACTTTGCCTTGATGACAGCTTTGCACACTTTTGGCATTCTCTCAACCAGCTTCACGAGGAATGCTTTTTCAACAGTCTTGAAGGAGTTCCCACATATGCTGAGCACTTGTTGGCTGCTTTTCCTTCACTCTGTGGTCCAACTCACCCCAAACCATCTCAATTGGGTTGAGGTCCGATGATTGTGGAGGCCAGGTCATCTGATGCAGCACTCCATCACTCTCCTTATTGGTAAAATAGCCCTTACACAGCCTGGAGGTGTGTTGGATCATTGTCCTGTTGAAAAACAAATGATAGTCCAAACCAGATGGGATGTTGTATCACTGCAGAATGCTGTGATAGTCATTCTGGTTAAGTGTGCCTTGAATTCTAAATAAATCACTGACAGTGTCACCAGCTTAAGGTTGCCTTGAATTCTAAATATACATCTCAGACAGTGTAACCAGCAAAGCACCCCCACACCTCCTCCTCCATGCTTCATGTGGGAACTACACATGCAGAGATAATACGTTCACCTACTCTGCGTCTCACAAAGACACTGCGGTTGGAACCGAAAATCTCAGATCTGGACTCATTAGACCAAAGGAGAGATTTCCACCAGTCTAATGTCCATTGCTCATGTTTCTTGACCCACGCAAGTCTATTCTTCTTATTGGTGTCCTTTAGTAGTGGTTTATTTGCAGCAATTCGACCATGAAGGCCTGATTCTTTATTTGTGTCGGCGCCGACAGAGATGGCCGCCTCGCTTCACGTTCCTAGGAAACTATGCAGTATTTCGTTTTTTTATGTATTATTTCTTACATTGTTACCCCAGGAAATCTTAAGTTTTATTACATACAGCCGGGAGGAACTATTGGATATAAGATCAACGTCAACTCACCAACATTACGACCAGGAATATGACTTTCCCGAAGCGGATCCTCTGTTTGGTCCACCACCCAGGACAATGGATCGGATCCCAGCTGACGACCCAAAACAACGGCACTGCAGAAGGGGAAGATGGAGCGGTCTTCTGGTCAGGCTCCGTAGACGGGCACATCGGGCACCGCTCCCGAGTATACTACTCACCAATGTCCAGTCTCTTGACAACAAGGTAGACGAAACCCGAGCAAGGGTTTCCTTCCCGAGAGACATGAGAGATTGTAACGTTCTTTGTTTCACGGAAACATGGCTCACTCAGGATACATTATAAGAGTCGGTACAGCCACCTGGTTTCTTCACGCATCACGCCGACAGAAACAAACATCTCTCTGGTAAGAAGAAGGGCGGGGGTGTATGCCTTATGATTAATGAGTCGTGGTGTGATCATAACAACATACAGGAACTCAAGTCCTTTTGTTCACCTGACCTAGAATTCCTTACAATAAAATGCCGACCTCATTATCTACCAAGAGAACTCTCTTCGATTATAACATTCGTGTATATCCCCCCCCAAGCAGACACATCGACGGACCTGAAAGAACTTCATTGGACTCTATGTAAACTAGAAACCACATATCCTGAGGCTGCGTTTATTGTATTGGGGATTTTAACAAGGCTAATCTGAAAACAAGGCTCCCTAAATTTCATCAGCATATTGAATGCGCGACTCGGGCTGGCAAAACCCTGGATCATTGTTATTCTAACTTCCGCGACGCATACAAAGCCCTCCTTTTGGATAATCTGACCACGACTCAATTTTGTTGCTCCCAGCCTATAGACAGAAACTAAAACAGGAAATGCCCATGCTCAGGTCTGTTCAACGCTGTTCCGCCCAATCGGATCCCACGCTTCTAGATTGCTTCGATCACGTGGACTGGGATATGTTCCACATAGCGACGGACAACAACATTGATGAAAATGCTGATTCGGTGAGCGAGTTTATTAGCAAGTGCATCAGTGATGTTGTACCCACAGCGACTATTAAAACCTTCCCCAACCAGAAACCATGGATTGATGGCAGAATTCAAGCAAAACTGAAAGCGCAAACCACAGCTTTTAATCAGGGCAAGGTCGACCAGAAACATGACTGAATACAAACAGTGTAGCTATTCCGTCCGCAAGGCAATCAAACAAGCTAAGCGTCAGTATAGAGACAAAGTAGAGTCGCAATTCAACGGCTCAGACACAAGAGGTAGGTGGCAGGTTCTACAGTCAATCACGGACTACAAAAAGAAAACCAGCCCCGTCGCGTACCACGATGTCTTGCTCCCAGACAAACGAAACAACTTCTTTGCTCACGTTGAGGACAATACAGTGCCACCAACATGGCCCGCTACCAAAACCTGTGGGCTCTCCTTCACTGGAGCCGACGTGAGTAAAACATTTAAACGTGTTAACCCTCGCAGGGCTGCCGGCCTAGACGGCATCCCTAGCCGCGTCCTCAGAGCATGCGCAGACCAGTTGGCTGGTGTGTTTACGGACATATTATTTTATTTTATTTTATTTTATTATTTTTTTTATCACATTTTCTCCCCAATTTTTCGTGGTATCCAATCGCTAGTAATTACTACCTTGTCTCATCGCTACAACTCCCGTACGGGCTCGGGAGAGACGAAGGTCGAAAGCGATGCGTCCTCCGAAGCACAACCCAACCAGCCGTACTGCTTCTTTAACACAGCGCGCCTCCAACCCGGAAGCCAGCCGCACCAATGTGTCGGAGGAAACACCGTGTATCTGGCCCCCTTGGTTGGCGCGCACTGCGCCCGGCCCGCCACAGGAGTCGCTGGAGCGCGATGAGACAAGGATATCCCTACCGGCCAAACCCTCCCTACCCCGGACGACGCTATGCCAATTGTGCGTCGCCCCACGGACCTCCCGGTCGCGGCCGGCTGCGACAGAGCCTGGGCGCGAACCCAGAGACTCTGGTGGCGCAGTTAGCACTGCGATGCAGTGCCCTAGACCACTGCGCCACCCGGGAGGCCCCGTTTACGGACATATTCAATCAATCCTTATCACAGCCTGCTGTTCCCACATGCTTCAAGAGGGCCACCATTGTTTCTGTTCCCAAGAAAGCTAAGGTAACTGAGCTAAATGACTATCGCCCCGTAGCCCTCACTTCCGTCATCATGAAGTGCTTTGAGAGACTAGTCAAGGACCATATCACCTCCACCTTACCTGACACCCTAGACCCACTCCAATAGGTCCACAGACGACGCAATCACACTGCACACTGCCCTAACCCATCTGGACAAGAGGAATACCTATGTAAGAATGCTGTTCATCGACAACAGCTCAGCATTTTACACCATAGTACCCTCCAAACTCATCATTAAGCTCGAGACCCTGGGTCTCTGTACAACTGGGTCCTGGACTTCCTGACGGGAAGCCCTCAGGTGGTGAGGGTAGGAAACAACATATCCACCCCGCTGCTCCTCAACACTGGGGCCCCACAAGGGTGCGTTCTCAGCCCTCTCCTGTACTCCCTGTTCACCCATGACTGCGTGGCCATGCTCGCCTCCAACTCAATTATCAAGTTTGCAGACGACACTACAGTGGTAGGCTTTATTACCAACAACGACAAGACAGCCTACAGGGAGGAGGTGAGGGCCCTCGGAGTGTGGTGTCAGGAAAATAACCTCACACTCAATGTCAACAAAACAAAAGAGATGATCTTGGACTTCAGGAAACAGCAAAGGGAGCACCCCCCTATCCACATCGACGGGACAGTAGTGGAGAAGGTGGAAAGTTTTAAGTTCCTCGGCATACACATCACGGACAAACTGAAATGGTCCACCCACATAGACAGCGTGGTGAAGAAGGCGCAGCAGCGCCTCTTCAACCTCAGGAGGCTGAAGAAATTCGGCTTGTCACCAAAAACACAAACTTTTACAGATGCACAATGGAGACCATCCTGTCGGGCTGTATCACCGCCTGGTACGGCAACCGCCCACAACCGTAAGGCTCTCCAGAGGGTAGTGAGGTCTGCACAACGCATCACCGGGGGCAAACTACCTGCCCTCCAGGACACCTACACCACCCGATGTCACAGGAAGGCCAAAAAGATCATCAAGGACAACAACCACCCAAGCCACTGCCTGTTCACCCCGCTATCATCCAGAAGGCGAGGTCAGTACAGGTGCATCAACGCGGGGACCGAGAGACTGAAAAACAGCTTCTATCTCAAGGCCGTCAGACTGTTAAACAGCCATCGCTAACATTGAGTGGCTGCTGCCAACATACTGACTCAAATCTCTAGCCACTTTAATAATTAAAAGTTGGATGTAATAAATGTATCACTAGCCACTTTAAACAATGCCACTTTATATAATGTTTACATACCCTACATTACTCATCTCATATGTATATACAGTACTCTATACCATCTACTGCATCTTGCCTATGTTGTTCGGCCATCGCTCATCCATATATTTTTATGTACATATTCTTATTAATTCCTTTACACTTGTGTGTATAAGGTAGTTGTTGTGAAATTGTTAGATTACTTGTTAGATATTACTGCATGGTCGGAACTAGAAGCACAAGCATTTCGCTACACTCGCATTAACATCTGCTAACCATGTGTATGTGACACATAAAATTTGATTTGATTTGATTCACGCAGTCTACTCTAAACAGTTGATGTTGAGATGTGTCTGTTACTTGAACTCTGTGAAGCATTTATTTGGGCTGCAGTTTCTGAGGCTGGTAACTCTAATGAACTTATCCTCTGCGGCAGAGGTAACTATGGGTCTTCCTTTCCTGTGGCGGTCCTCATGAGAGCCAGTTTAATCATATGGCTTAATGGTTTTTGCGACTGCATTTGAAGAAGAGTGACTGACCTTCATGTCTTAAAGTAATGATAGACTGTCGTTTCTCCTTGCTTATTTGAGCTGTTCTTGCCATAATATGCACTTTGTCTTTTACCAAATAGGACTATCTGTATCAACCCTGCCTTGTCACAATACAACTGATTGGCTCAAACGCATTATTAAGGACAGAAATTCCACACATTGTCACACCCTGGCCTCTGTTATATTGATTTTCTTTATTAGTTTAGTTAGGTCAGGGTGTGACATGGGTGTTGTTTGTGTGTTTTGTCTAGTTTAGGGTGTGTGTATTGTTTAGGGGGATTTGTAGAATGTATGGGGTTGTGTTCAGTGTAGGTGTTTAGGAAAGTCTATGGTTGCTTGGTTTGGTTCTCAATCAGAGACAGCTGTTTATTGTTGTCTCAGATTGGGAGCCATATTTAAGGCAGCCATAGGCTTTAGGTGTTTGTGGGTAATTGTCTATGTCATTGTGTAGTGACCAATGTCAGCACCATTTGTTTATATAGCTTCACGGTCGTCAGTTTGTTGTTTTGTTTCGTTCGTTGTTCGTCTCTCTAATAAAAGAGAATGTTTTTTTCACACACTGCGTTTTGGTCCTCTCTTCCAAGTCAAGACGATCGTGACACAAATTAACTTTTACCCTGACACACCTGTTAATTGAAATGGATTCCAAGTGACTACCTCATGAAGTTGAGATAATGCCAAGAGTGTGCAAAGATATCATCAAGGCAAAGGGTGGATACTTTGAAGAATCTCAAATATAAATATATTTTGATTTAATTAACACCTTTTTGGTTACTATGTGATTCCATATGTGTTATGTCATAGTTTTGATGTCTTCACTATTATTATACAATGTAGAAAATAGTAAAAATAAAGCAGTGGTGTAAAGTAAAAATACTTTTAAGTACTTAGGTAGTCTTTTAGGGTAGCTGTACTTCACTATTTATATTTTTGACAACTTTTACTTTTACTTCACTACATTCCTAAAGAAAATTATGTAATTTTTACACCTTACATTTTCCCTGACACCCAAAAGTACTCATTACATTTTGAATGCTTAGCAGGACAATAAAATTGTCTAATTCACACATTTATCAAAAGAACATCCCTGGTCATCCCTATAGCCTCTTATCTGGAGGACTCAGTAAACACATGCTTCATTTGTAAATGATGTCTGAGTGTTGGAGCGTGCCTCTGGCTATCCATAAATCAAATAAAAACAAGAAAATGATGCCGTCTGGTTTGCTTAATATAAGGACTTTGAAATCATTTATACTTTTACTTTTAATACTTAAGTATATCTAATCAATTACATGTACTTTTTATACTTAAGTATATTTAAAACCAAATACTTTTAGACTTTTACTCAAGTAGTATTTTACTGGGTGACTCACTTTTACTTGAGTCATTTTCTATTAAGGTATTTGTACTTTTACTCAAGTGGGTACTTTTTCTACCACTAAAATAAATTTAAAAAACGTTGAATGAGTAGGTGTGTCCAAGCCTTTGACTGGTACTGTATATATAGCTAATTCCATTACAATTACTAATTATAATTGTATATACATTGCAATACAATGACATATCAAATTTATGTAAATGTAAATAGACCTAGTCATTATTGTAATTAGAAACAAATATGTATCTAAATATACATAACATCTAAATGTATTATGTAAATGATAATAAATAATGACATAACTAATTCATTTTCTAACTTTTCTGACAAATTTTCCACCTAACAAATTGGAAATTTGGAGGCTAAGTTAGCTATAATGATCAAGATCCAGCTAGCATAATGGTGAACACTTGAAGTTAATTTGTACTTTTCTGCCAAACATATTTTCAATTAGTAGGTGTCCAAACTTTTGACCTGTACTGTATATAAAACAAATATATTGGCACCATGACTGAGTGCTCCTTAAATGCAGTGGCGTTACCGAGCACGCCATGATGCAGACCCAGAGAGAAGACTAAAAGTACCCTGAGACAGAGATGACAGAGAGACAGGAAAAAAGATGAGGATAGTGGACGTCAGTGAGAGAGAGAAGCGTGTTCAGGAAAAAATGGAGAGAGACGAAGAGAGAAGAAAAGGCAAGAGAAACAGCCAGGGCATATTTTACCCCTCCTCCCACACCTCCCCCACTTCCTGAACACGACCCAATGCCAGGGCCCTCAAGGTTAGAGCAAGCTTGAAGCTGGGCACTTTGATGCTTTATTAGTCAGGATCTATTTGAGTTGTGTTCACAACAGTTCACAATATTTGTGCTCTGTTCTATATTACAAAACAAACCCATGCTATTACTATGTTTTTTTGTTTGATTGATTGGTTTATTGATTCATTGATTGGTCAATTTATTTATTGATTAGTTGACTGATTACAATACTTACTGCTTACTGTGTTTTAGGCAAAGACGTCAAGGTAAAAAAAAGACCAACAATACAAGGAAAAGGCTCATGAAAGAGATTAAGAAACTTCAAGCCACCTTGGAAAAAGAGAGGATAGTGCTGCTGAATCCGAGAAGAGAGTGAAATCCTACTTTGAGGGATTTTGTGAGTCACATAACTACAGGGAGGAAATAAGCTGTCACGCGAAAACAGAAAGAAAATGCAAAAACGTTCTCTGACAGACACAATGAAGAATCTACACAATAAGTTATTTTCAGAAAGTCAAGACTTGATCTCCTACTCTTTTTTTAACTAGGCAAGTCAGTTAAGAACAAATTCTTATTTTCAATGACTGCCTAGGAACAGTGGGTTAACTGCCTTGTTCAGGGGCGGAATGACCTTGTCAGCTCGGGGATTTGAACTTGCAACCTTTCAGTTACTAGTCCAACGCTCTAACCACTAGGCTACGCTGCCACCCCTTCTTCTGCACCTTTAGGCCATTTTGGGTTGTGGCGCCCACCGAAGCTGACCGTGAGACGTGCCAATGTAAAACCCACGAGAATCTCCAAATCATGGCTAACAGCCTTTACAGCCGTGGGCTTTTATTGTCCCAAAATCTTGAGGAGATGACAAATGTCACTGTGTGCAACACCAAGTCTATAACCTAACCATATGGTTATTGTAAGGAGTGCCACCATACCACTCACACCCTTGTGAAACCCCCATCAAAGAAATTGCCCTGATCTAATGGTCAGTTGAGAGCTCCAAAGATGAACAGAGGACCAACGTTACAGTAAAGAAAGGAGGTGACAAATGACTGATGACGAACTTGTCAGTCAGTTCCAGGACAGGCTCTTCAGGTTCAGGCACCATCTTTTCAACATCAGATGGCAGGCAGTATGCAGCGTACAGAGAGCTGAGGGAAGAGTCTCAAGCACAATGAGTGTTTGATCCATGTGGACTTCAGCGAGAATTACTCCTGCAAATACTCCATGGAAGTCCAGTCGTTTAATTTCAGAGATTCGCATCAGCAGGCAGGAGCCTTCACCCGTTGCCTTCTGCTCCACCTTCACATCAAGAAGGCATGAACCGCCAGCAATCTGGGCACACCTTGATCCAGTTTTGGCGATGGTTAAGGATAGGGACCCAGAAGTTAAACGGCTGCACTTCTTCAGCAACGGGCCAGCAAGCCAGTATAAACAGAAGGGAAACTTCTTCCTCTTTTCGATTGAACAATTCAAGCGAGGCTTCCACGACATAAGCTGGAATATATTTGAGGCCAGCCATGGCAAAGGGGCTCCAGATGGTGTTGGCGGGACCCTGAAGAGATCAGCCGACAGCCTGGTGAGCCTAGAAGAAGACATTCCGGATGCTGAGGCACTGTTCAACAAGCTGAAGTGTCTAGAATCACCAGTATAGCTCTTCTTTGTCAGCGAAAACAGTGTCAACACAAAAGTGCAGGAAATGCTTGAGGTAGGTGTGTGCACACACACACACACACACACACACACACTCCAAGATCTGTGTGCACCATTGAAACCCCGTGGCGACCAGGTACGCTGACAACCAGGTAGTATGCCTGATCCCAGAGCCACAGGCACTTAATAAAAGGTCTGTACAAATGGAAAAGTCCACTTGGAGGTACATGGAGTAGAGTGGAGAAAAGGTGAGAGGGGTGGAGTGGGAAGGGTTTTGGAAGGGATTGAAGTGGAGGAGAGGCGAGAGGGAAGAAGGGGGGGGGGCACTTTTTAAAGGTTCATGTATCCTTACACAGTACCAGTCAAAAGTTTGTTAACACCTACTCATTCCAGGGTTTTTCTTTATTTTTACTATTTTCTACATTGTAGAATAGTGAATACATCGAAACTATGAAATAACACATATGGAATCATGTAGTAACCCAAAAAAGTGTTAAACAAATCAAAATATATTTTATATTTGATATTCTTCAAA
This sequence comes from Salvelinus fontinalis, assembly GCF_029448725.1. Taxonomy (NCBI): domain Eukaryota; kingdom Metazoa; phylum Chordata; class Actinopteri; order Salmoniformes; family Salmonidae; genus Salvelinus; species Salvelinus fontinalis. Next base: position 27,412,664 of record NC_074692.1, on the reverse strand, counting down.
GTAGCCACCCTTTGCCTTTATGACAGTTTGCACACTCTTGGCATTCTCTCAACCAGCTTCATGAGGTAGTCACCTGGAATGCATTTCAATTAACAGGTGTGCCATGTTAAAGGTTAATTTGTGGAATTTCTTTCCTTCTTAATGTGGCTGAGCAAATCAGTTGTGTTGTGACAAGGTAGCGGTTGTAAACAGAAGATAGACATATTTGGTAAAAGACCAAGTCCATATTATGGCAAAAACAGCTCAAATAAGAAAAGAGAAATGACAGTCCATCATTACTTTAAGACATGAAGGGCAGTCAATCCGGAAAATTTTAAGAACTTTGAAAGTTTCTTCAAGTGCAGTCGCAAAAACCATCAAGCACTATGATGAAACTGGCTCTCATGAGGACCGCCACAAGAAAGGAAGACTCAGAGTTACCTCTGCTGCAGAGGATAAGTTCATTAGAGTTACCAGCCTTACCAGAAATTGCAGCCCAAATAAATGCTTCACAGAGTTCAAGTAACAGACACATCTCAACATCAACTGTTCAGAGGAGACAGCGTGAATCAGGCCTTCATGGTCGAATTGCTGCAAAGAAACCACAACTTAAGGACACCAATAAGAAAATACTTGCTTGGGCCAAGAAACACGAGCAATGGACATTAGACCGGTGTAAATCTGTCCTTTGGTCTGATGAGCCAATTGTGAGACACAGAGTAGGTGAACAGATTATCTCCGCATGTGTGGTTCCCACCGTGAAGCATGGAGAAGGAGGTGTGAGGGTGCTTTGCTGGTGTCACTGTCTGAGATTTATTTAGAATTCAAGGCACACTTAACCAGCATGGCTATCACAGAATTCTGCAGTGATACGCCATCCCATCTGGTTTGGGCTTAGTGGTAATATCATTTGTTTTTCAACAGGACAATGACCCAACACACCTCCAGGCTGTGTAAGGGCTATTTGACCAAAAAGGAGAGTGATGGAGTGCTGCATCATATGACCTGGCCTCCACAATCACCCGACCTCAACCCAATTGAGATGGTTTGGGATGAGTTGGACTGCAGAGAAGCAGGAGACAGCAGGACTTAGAAAACCGATCCACAACGACCAGGATCGTGGTGTTACCCCGCGACGGGGGAAGATCAGTCACGAAATCCACCGATAGGTGTGACCACGGTCGCTGTGGAACGGGAAGGTGTTGTAATTTCCCTCTGGGCAGATGTCTAGGTGCCATGCACTGTGCGCATATCAAACAGGGGGAAACATAAACCCTCACGTCCTTAGCTAAAATGGGCCACCAGTACTTCCCAGCAAGGCAGCGCACCGTCCGACCGATGCCAGGATGACCAGAGGGTGACGTGTGAGCTCAACAGATCAAACGATCGCGGACATCAAACGGAACGTACAGACGCCCAGCTGGACACTCAGGTGGAGTGGGCTCTGCACGTGACGCCCGCTCGATGTCCGCGTCCACCTCCCATACCACCGGTGCCACCAGGCGAGAAGCTGGAATTATGGGAGTGGGATCTGTGGACCGCTCCTCTGTATCATACAGCCGGGACAGTGCGTCTGCCTTAACGTTCTGGGAACCTGGTTTGTAGGAAAGGGTGAAAAGAAAACGGGTGAAAAACATGGCCCACCTTGCCTGGCGAGGGTTCATTCTCCTCGCCGCCCGGATGTACTCCATATTGCGGTGGTCAGTCCAAGTGAGAAAAGGGTGTCTAGCCCCCTCAAGCCAATGTCTCCATGCTTTCAGAGCCATGACAACAGCCAACAACTCCCGGTCCCCCACATCATAGTTTCGCTCTGCCGGGCTGAGCTTCTTCGAAAAGAATGCACAGGGGCGGAGCTTTAGTGGCGTACCCAAGCGCTGAGACAGCACAGCCCCTATCCCTGCCTCGGACGCGTCCACGTCAACTATGAACGCTAAGGAGGGATCAGGATGAGCCAGCACGGGAGCCGAGGTAAACAGAGCCTTCAGGTGACCAAAAGCCCTGTCCGCCCCAGCTGTCCACTGCAGTCGCACCGGTCCCCCCTTCAGCAGTGAGGTAATGGGAGCCGCTACCTGACCAAAACCCCGGATAAATCTCCGGTAGTAGTTGGCAAACCCTAAAAACCGCTGCACCTCCTTTACCGTGGTTGGAGTCGGCCAATTACGCATGGCTGAAATGCAGTCATTCTCCATCTCTACCCCTGACGCTGAAAAGCGGTACCCTAGGAAGGAGACGGACTGTTGGAAGAACAGACATTTCTCAGCCTTGACGTACAGGTCATGTTCCAACAGTCGACCAAGCACCCTGCGTACCAGGGACACATGCTCGGCGCGTGTAGCGGAGTATATTAGAATGTCATCTATATACACCACTACATCCTGCCCGTGCAGGTCCCTGAAAATGTAATCTACAAAGGATTGAAAGTCTGATGGAGCATTCATTAACCCGTACGGCATGACGAGGTACTCATAATGCCCAGAAGTGGTGCTAAATGCTGTCTTCCACTTCCGCATGTCTTGTTTATAATTTAGATGGTAGTGTCATGACGTGGCCCTCTTTGGGGATAGCGAGTACCATCCACCTCTCTCTGCAACATCCCCCTCTCTCTCACCACCTCTCTCTCTTCCCCCTACACCCAGGCTCTGTTATCGCAGGTAATAAATTCCTAGAGGAGTCTCTCTCCTCATGGCCAGAGTGTAGAGAGAGAAGGTTTCACAGGAGAACAAAAGAACCTCTTCTCCATCATAGAACTTGAGAACTGAACAATGTCCATGTTTTGGAGAATGTGTACATGTTCGGGCGAGAATCCAGCTACAACCGGTCCATTTTGTTTAATGTTTGTGAAACTCATGAGAGACAATACAGCCACATTACCATAACTCTGTTTATACTAGAGTCTCAGTTGTGAGGCTTGCATCTAATTGTTGTATAAAATGAATGAGTAAAGATTAAACTATTTGTGAAATTATGGAATGTGATTTTAAACTGTTTAATGAAGGAAACTCCAATTCCCTTTGGAGTTTAACTAAGTCATAGGCCCGCCCGCCCCATGAGCAGACATTGATCTGGCATCATGGGACAGCCCTTTCCTACGGTTCTGGATATAACCCCCACCATGGGAGTTTCCCAGCAGACCAGTACCTCGATCACAGAGGGAGCTAAGGTTTAAGTAGAGACCAAGCTTACCTCGATTACTGAGAGGGCTAAGGTTTGAGTAGAGACTATTAACCTGAGTATAAGCTAACGTTGTAATGGTTGTTGAAACTCTGAGACTATCGATACCGACAGAATAAGAGCAAATCTTTGATACTAATTACTAGTCTGCAGCTAGGAATTCTATACCATTGAATGCGAAGGCCGACAACCGCCGAAACACCTATTCTATAACAACATTTCTGAATGGGACTCTGAAGTAACCATTCTAACCAAGTTAGACGGGCGGATGAACTTCCAACAGAAAGAAGGACGATTCCAACAGAGATGACGATGATACACTGAGCGTAAATATATATATTGATTGCAATTATTCCCGAATGAGTGAGCGTTCATGTGCAAAGGTGTAGCATTTCAATGGTTATAATTATCAACTGTGTAGTGTCTTTTGCGCCCTTCTCAGTCCCTTTGTCTACCAAGCCGTCATACCGGTTAAGCCCACTAGGGCACATTCCCTATCATTTCCTTGTAACCATATCTACTTTGTTTGCTTGTTTGAGCATTTCTGTGATTATTTAGTTAATAAATAAATGATTGAGACAATTGATGTATGGAGGATTCATAGTGAAGAATGGGTTCGTGCAGATAACCAACAATTTACGACGTTTGGAATGAGACTAACGTGAGGTAAAGAATAATTCATTAATTAGAAGACTAATGGATCAGATATTTTAAATATCTGAAAGTTATATTAGGAAAATTAACTTTGTAATCTGAATATTTTCCTTGGTGCCCCGACTTCCTAGTTAATTACATTTACGTGATTAGTTTGATCACGTAATAATAATTACTGAAAATTTATTTGATAAAATAAGTCTTCAGTTTAATAATGCCAAAGACACGATAGTAGCATGAGTCTCTTTTAACCATATGACAATGTGACATTAGTGACATTAGTGACAACTTCTACAATATATTATTTATTGGGAATGGATTTTGGCTTGAGGTAAAATTCATGAAACTGTATAGATCCTTGTTCTTTTTGGAATGGAATATCAACAACACAAAATTCACAGGCAACATGTTCTTTCCAGGCATGGTTTATTGAAAACACACCAAATTGATACTCTACAAATCAGTATTTTTTATGTTATTTGAACAAGCATAATACTTGCCTCTGGGTATTAGTAAAATCGACATAATACATTCTGTCACTGTGGAATTGCTCTGATAGCTACGAAAGCATTAATGTACTCTTCTATGAACTCAAACCATGTTTTATGTCTATCTTTTAAAAGTTTATAATACAATGTAATACAAAGCAAAAACCCACCAACAGTCTAGTCTACACTGAGGACAGAGTGAGTGAATGTGTGAGTGTGTAAAATGAAGGGGAGAGATATACTGTAGGGAGGGAGGCTGACACAGAAGAGAAAAGGAGAGGTATAAGGGGATGAGGAGGGAGGAGGAACGGCGGAGGGATAAAGAGTTATATAAAACACAATATCTTTATGTACCATGGAAAATGTTAAGGCACATGATAGTTACAAACACATTTGCTACTGAGTAGTACGGTTACTTTATTTTGAAGAGTTTGAATCAGTGATATCTACACAGGTAGGTCTTGCTCATTTGATTCAATTTCTGCCCCATTTTCTTGCATTTCTTTCACAGCACAGTTAGCACAGTCCACAGACAAGCCCATGGACTCATTTCATATGTATATAAATACAACACCAGATCCTCTGGTTGTGTACTACAAAATTCAGTCAGGAATAGACAGTCAAAGATGAACAATCCAATGAAAAGCACACAGTTTTGAGGACGTATGTAGACATGGAGGACGTTAACGTAGGGCTATTATTACAATGCTTTTCTCTGAAATCAAATGTTTATTAATACATGTACTTTACATTTTTAGTTTATCACATAAGTCTTTGTAAACACTGTGTAAAAGATGCAAGCTTTATAAAGTCACATCACAAAGAAATTCGGCATTCAACGCAGGCACATGCCATTTGCCTATAGCTGACGCATGAGTTAAGCTGTCCAATAGTGGAGGGTCCCCTCACTAGTCCCAGAATTGGGAGAGAGAGAATGGGTTCATAGAGTAGAGTCCACTTGGAGATGGAGATAAAACAATCACAAAACCACTACTAAACCTTTAACCACATGTGTAGTTCAGCCTTTCTTCTCGTCTCTTTTTAAAAGACAATGACGTAATCATCTGCACTACTACATTTCAACTGCCCCTAGAAGAGGGCACAAAAAATATAATAATCAAACAGATGTTGTATACTTCGTACGTGATGCAAATTCTGCCTTGAACCACATGAAAACTGCTCTCCTCTCCGGATATAAATGACTAATATCCAATTACACCACAAAAACTGTCACTTAAAAATAATATAATATAAACATTTGTACAATTTTTCATGCTTGTTTCAAATAGTTCTTTAGAGATGCATTAGTGAAATCAAAGCATGTTTTCAGGTTCTCAGTGACTTCATATAAATTGCAGTGTGAAATGCGAAGGGAATTGTAACACGTCTGTCTCACATCTTTCTGTCTATCCCTGCTGCTGCACTCACCCATCCATCTCTCTTTTCTCTCAGTCTTATCTCTTGAGTGATCCCTGCTGAACCATCCACTCCCTCCCTCCCTCTATTCATCTCCTTGAAAGGTTTGGAGACCAGGTCATCAGTTCAACTCGCCTTTAAAAAGAAAGCTGAATAACAGCTCCTCTTGTTTTGTTTTCTCTTGACAGTACAAATATAAATATGTGATCAGCATGACTACAGATTTGACACTTAAATGATGTGGTTATTTCTGTTTACAAACATGATCTTTTATCCAATGAATGTGCTTCCCAAACAACCTGTTATGAGTACACAACTAAGACGTGTCTGTTGATTTCTCTGTTCTCTTTTTGTTTTTCTTTGACCCTAATATACATTTATAAAACCAACAAAAATATAAAATGCTTTTAGATTCTACCCTTTGACACCAGGAGCATGTACTTTCCATTCCTTCATTAACACAATCCATTTATAAACAAAATGTCTTATATCCTCTTCAACTTTAAAACATATCAATGACAAACTGCAACCAACCAAGCAATTCATATATCGTCGGCAAACACATATCTCTATATCTCTAGTCTGTGTCGATACTGAAAATATATTTTCATTTTGTTTCGCTCAACAGCTATAAGTAACCCAACCAAATGCACGTCATTTCACTTCCTTAACTCCAATCAACACTTGCAGGTATACAGTTCCTTTAAGTGCCCTTCAAGCATCAAGTCCTTCAAACCACCCCAACCTTCATCTACCACACCAGTCCACACTTCTTCAATCCGGAAAACTCAAACAAAAACAAAGAACAGCAAAAGAAAAAAAAGAAAAATTATATTACAAACAAAAACTATTTACTATGCCGACGAAAGACAAACCAACAAAAAAACAAAACCTAAACAAAAGGCTAAATTGTAACATAGAAAAAAATACTATTAGAAGCAAACTGTCTCCTTTCCAACACACTTCCTTTCCTCCCAACAGACATCACCTTCTCTCCCCCTGCTTCACACCACCAGCCATCCTTGCATTGCCATAGAGATAGAGCTCTAGAATACTTGTATCTCTATGACAATAACTGCTTCCCCTCTTCCATCCTGACACCATGCAGTGCTGCTCCAGTCAGAGTCCTTGCTGTTCGGGTACCCTACATCTGTCCATCCAGTGGGGAATGTAGATATGACAAGTAGTCGTTTTTAGATTTTCTTTTTTCTTTTTTTATACATCATTTCATTTGCTGATTCAAAAGCATGAAACATTGGTTGTTGGATGATTGTTTCTTTTTTCTTTCTTTTACAAAGTCTATCTGCTGACGAGTCAACATCAAAATGAGTTCCATGTGTTATGGCAGTGATGACATGGGAGGTCCTCTAGTTTAGGTGTTACGCTGTCCTTATTTAAGCCTAGAACACAGAAGAACAGGGAGGGAGGGGGGACACAGGTGGTTATGTCAAGAGCTGAAAACCTATAAGAGAGCAGGCTTGTGTACCAAAAGGCACCCTATTCCCTATATAATGCGCTTATTTTTACCAGAGCCAAATGGGCACTGGTCAATAATAGTGCACTTCAAAGTGAATAGGGTGCCATTGGACGCAGGCATGGTGTTTAAAGCAGTTGAATAATCAAGCTTTTAAATTAAGTCAGAGGGCACAATGACCAAATGGTATTACATAATCAAAATCACAATACAAAAATCACTATATTCATACATGCTTGACAGATGTCAAATCCAATGTAACAGACAGCGAGAGGGATGCTTTGATGATATGTTTGAATGGCAGCTGCTGCATAAAGCCAGCTTGATTAACACAGATATGAAGCGTATGATTACTCTATCTTACCTGATTGACTCAATGTCCATTCTTTGGTATGATTACTCTGTCCATTCCAAGCATGTCAATGTTAGAGTAGATCTGTTATTTTGTTCATTAGCTTTGACTTGACTAGATCTTAATGTGGTGATTACAATCTGTTTTCACAGTTGTTATATAAACTCAATTGTTTTCAGTACTTCATTCTGTACGGATGATCATTGTCATATTTCAGTTTGGATTTCAGAGCACCACATGAGGAGTCAATCAAAGCAGTATGGCTGATCTCTTACCTAGGACAATGAGAGTCATGGAGAAGCAATGAGAGAATAAAGAGACTTATAGCAAGGAAGAAAGATAGCCCTTCACCTCCATAGAGCTGTTGATGATCAGCCACCTACCACAGCTTCTCACCCAGAGCAGATACACTCAGTTATTAGTGACGGAACAGGAGCAAAGAGATGAGCAAGTGATGAGAGGATCCCCAATAGTGAGCTCTCGTGATGCTAACCCAGAGCAGCTAGCCTATCCTAGCCTACCACAGACTGTAGACATAACCGAGAAAGAGGAGCTGATGTGTGGGTTCATCCAGGCATCCATTATTTATCGGGAGGAGCTCTCTGTCCCAGGGAATAGTGTGTTGATTACTGCTGATAGGGAGATGATACACCATGTTCTTCCCACAGCTTTTCATTACAGCTACACTGGGAGGAATTGTGTGTGTGTGTGTTCCATCTAAAGTCTAGATTTAATCCCTTTCATAATTTAGAACAAACATAATTTCAGCTGGAATAGTCAAGGGAGTCTGTCTGTTTTGCAACAGATGGATTTTAATCAGGCAGGTACTCCACAACTGTGAAAATTATGAAATTTCATCCAGCTTTTCTCAAGTTTGGTGTCATAAGCCAACTACTCTGGGTCAAGCAGGTCCAAGCACAGATAAAAAACAAACAGAAGTGGCGTGTGTGAGGGTTAAAACAGAAACAGTGTGGTGGTGGTGGTGGTGATGGTGGTGGAGCTAACAAAGAAAGGAGACTAACAATTCAGAAAGTGGAAAACTAACATTTGCAAGACCTACCATGCATGCATTTAGACCCAGGAGTCAACAGGCTGAGGTTTAACGTCACAAGCATCCACCAGTTTGACTGCAGGCCTGTTACTCCTGACATAGTGTTTCCTATTTGTGTCATTCTGCAGCAACGGGAGAAGGGGTTAACAGCAAAACAAAGAGGTCGATAAATATCATCCATAGAGAGGAGTGGAAAGCCAGGGTTAGTTCCTTAGCATAAAGGAATATGTTTTTTGAGTCCGAAAAAGTGATTAAAAACAACAAACCAACCGACACATGCAAACAAACAAAAACAGAGTGGGACAGAGCAGTTCAAACAGCAGAGTTGCATTTTGGTTTCAGGCTTCTGGAGGTCTAGAAAGTTTGGTTGAGCAGTTGTTGCTGTGCTGAAGTAAATTCAAAACATGAGCGGGACGTGGGCTGTAAACATGAGAGGAGATATCTGTCATCTCCAGTCTTGTCTGATGGTTAATTTGCTTCTGGAATTTTTGCAGCATACTGTATCTTGACAAGCATTTGTGTCTTCAAGCTGCAACGTGTCTGCATAGCTGCCATTCTACACATGGTAAGCAGAGAAGGTCAGCAAAACACCTATTCTCCCATTCATCCTGGTTCAACAGTGAATAAATCATCCTCAATCTCTCTCTCTCCCTCTCATTCCCTCTGAGTTTTCTCTAGCGATGGACACTGAGCCACTTACTATGCAGGCTTGTGTGAGTGAGTGTGTGAACCAGGCCTTGGTTCTCGCTCTATGAGGAGAAGTGGAGATGGAGGGGTAGGACTCTTTTAATCAGTCCCAGATTAATTACTTTCACAATCACAAAGCTTACACTCAATTATGTGCTGCTTAGCTGTCAGATCTGCTGTCTGCAGTCAGTAAATTGGACTGCCAGGCTCGACAGACACCAGGCTCGACAGACAACAACATTAACTGCTGCTACAGAAAATGAAAATCCAGATTCCTCTTCAAGAAATCGAAAGGGCATGGCATTGACAAATGGGCAAGGGCACTGGAAGAGATGGATTCAGGCTACCTTAACAGAAACGGAGTATCATGACTTGTGTGTTTTAATAGCCTGATCCCTTAGTCACCTATAGCATAGCTGTAACTGAGCAGTGTGAGCTGTTACGGATCAGTCTAGACCAGACGTACCTTTAATGGCTCCCGTTCTGACAGGTCCACTGACCCGTCTCCACTACTCTTGTACTTGCAGTCTTTGTCTCTCTGGTCGATGGTGGAGTAGCCATCTAATGAGGAGAGAGAGGATCACAGAAATACAGCACTGTTAAATACATTGATGAAACTACATATGTATAAGCTGCATGCAGCCTTCCAGGAGTGGAGCTGTGCACATCTGATGTGGAGGAAGAACTCGTTAGTAAGAGAGGAAACAAGACAATTGTGTTTACATTTTCATTGAAAAGAGGAGCACTGAGGAGAACATTAAAGTTTGCCAGGTTTTGAACAAAGTCATTAGAGAATTGCCCACACCTCCTGTTACTCCTGTGTCTGTACTACAGAATGAATGGCCATCCTTATACCAACATCTTGTTAAGAGAGGCGTCTTGCATACAGCATCATAAGTAAAACACTACTGCACTACATTGTCCACTGTTAGAGAATCACAACAATATATTTGTTCATTCCCAATATTGCCAAAGTTTGTCCTTTTTTTTTTTAAATGTCCATGTTGGCAATGGTGTTGTTAGGGTTCTAGAACTGTGAGTAGTTCCTACAGACAAGAACATTCCATCTGAGACTACTAGTGTTCCTCGTCAGCGATTGAGGTCATGCAAACTCGGTCTTACCTGGACCAAGCTCGTCCATTGGTATCATATCACCACTTCCATTTTTCTTGGTGCCTGAAAAGCATTTATATGCCATTTTTTTATCATGAGCAGCACACATAAAATTTGTTTTAATCACGAGCCAATGCTGCTTTCAGGCCAATGGTCCTCAGTCACTGTCTGCTGGTACACTTTAGCAGTAATGCAGGCAGGCTGAAAATGGGTGTGAATGACAACTACACTTTATGTGTATGCATGGTTGCAAAAAAAGTCACATGACCAGAAACAAGATGACAAGAGAAGTACTGTCATGCTCTCGACTCCTCTGTCAATGAGATGTTTCGTGTTTTAGGCTGCTTCCGTACCTCCCTCTATGCATATATCCTAATATACATGCTTGGATTTGCGTTCAAGAACACACTATTGGATTAGATAAATCTACCCATGATGCATCATTCTCCCGACCACACCATCCCAAAAAGAACCGACTTACACATAAAGATCACCAAACACTGCAGCACAACAATGAGGGTGAAAGGTTTCAAGCACAGCCCTCCAACAGTAGGTAAATGGATATGAGTGAGAACACACAAAGCAAAGCGCAGATAGAACCATCCCCCTAAACACTTGTTCTGATCAAGGCTTCTGATACAAACAGACACACAGTAACAGCAGCACAGTTTGTTCCATAGATATAGAGCAGTTATTAATATCTATGGTTTCCTCACTCAGTTCACCACAGTAGGCCAGGCCCGGAGGATCCCCAGTCTCGCCTGCCATCACAGACTGACCTTGGTTCTTCTCCATCAGGGGCAGAGTGGTGTCGTCATAGCCTGGCTTGCCATTCTTGGCTGCTTTAGGGGCGCCGGTCGCTGTAGGCTGAGGGGGGAGAGTAGAGACATATGACTGTACTAATTGTGTGTGTGTGTGTGTGTAAATGCTTGTATGTGTATATGTGTGAATGCGTGCGTGTTTGTGTGTTCTACTACACAGCCTATTACCTGGAAGTGGCTCTTGTTCCATCCTTCCTTGGTCAGGGCGTTCCTCAGGTCCTTGTAGCTCCACACCGTCTGCAGCACGTGGGAGGCGGCCTTGTCCTCACGTGGTGATTGGCTGAGGAAGGTAGACAGGAAGAGAATCAGGGTCGGTATTCACAAAGCGTCTCAGATTAGGAGTGCTGATCTAGGATCAGGTCCCCATGTCCATTCATTATAATTGAAAAGGCAAAACTGATCATAGATCAGCACTCCTACTTTGAGACTCTTCGTGAATACACGCCCAGAACATTGGGCCCTACCACTGCCAGCAGCTAGTGGAGGCTGGAGCCAAACGCAATCAATCTCACATTCAAAGCCATCTATTCCCACTGGTTGCCCCAGGTGCTTGCTTTTAATTCATACTCCAATGGCCGCACACATTTATTTTCATTCAATTCATTAGCTACTCTTTAGCCCTTCTGTTAATTACATGGGAGGGTTCTCCATTACTTAAAAGTAATTGTCATGGGTGCAGAGAAAACACATTTATTTGGTATTAAATAAAGTATGAGTATCAAATCCCCACTGGAAACGAATCTTAAATTATCAATAGGTTGTAGAAGGAGACAGCTATCCAAACAACTTCTCCCTGGCTATCATTGCTCGCTGACTTGATCAAGTAGATCAGATAATTCAATGGGATATGAGGAAAGTGAAATATAGTAGAAACTGGGAAATCATTAAAACAGCTCCTGAATTCCTATTCATAGTACTTAGTATTCAGGTGAAGTGCATTATAGTTTGTGTCCTGGAAACCAGACACCGCACAGTAAGGGCTTATCTATTCAATCTAAGTAGTGTTCTACAGATCGAAATAATGTGACAAGGAATCCGGCTTATATTACCTTATATTATTAATTCCCATGCCAGAGAGGACATGAAAAGACAGGGTCGTTACATTGTATAAGGCCAGAAGCAGAAACTCCTGGTCCTTGAGAGACTGCAGAACATATATCATGAATATAAATGTGTCACTATGTTATTAATTGAACTTAAGGTCAAAACAATTAAAATTGGTAGGTGATTAGAGGCAGTAAGAGACCTGCTCTCATGGGGGAGGGAGACCGGTGGTACATGTAGGCCTACATACTGTATGTATGTGCATGGAACTGAACTACTGTTGATTGCATTGATTAGATTGATCAATCAATCATTCAATTCTAAGAAAGACAAACAAATCTATTCGAAACACTAGAACCTGTGAGCGGCCACCTTGTCTTGTTGATGGCCACCAGTTTCTCGATGGCCTGGGCCTGGATGAGGGAGCGTGCGTTCTCGGAGCTGTCCGTCACAATCTCGTGGATGGTGTTGAGAATGGCCACCACCGTGTCTTCCTCCAGGTTCTTGGCTGGCCGCTGCTGACCGCTGGGCAGGTTACTCACCAGGTCCCTCATGGCATAGCTCCCTACAGGGCAGAGGTCAAAGAGCAGTGTCCCCGTCAACTGGTAATAGAGGTAAAAGGTGTGTAAACACTCAATACTTGTTGCGCTACATAGTGTTTTGATTCATAATAGCATTGTACAAAATGTTTGATATCAACTTATTAAAACTTTGACTAATCTGCAATCATTCAGCAAAAGACACACAGGTTCAACAATCATATTGTTATCTTCAGTAGCTAGGTTTCAAACCATTTGGCAACAGATTTTCTTGCGAATATTCAAAAATCTGCATGAAGAAAATGCACATTTTCCCACCAGTGGTGTGTTTCTTGCGGATAAATGGAATTTTTGCCGATAAAAGTCAGTGGTGATGACATAGTGCACACAAAATAATTGTTTTGGCTTAAGTTTTCATGTACCGAATAAAAATGTGTGTTTCCATCGCTATCTACTGATAGTTTTGTCACAGAAACTGTTGCGTTAAATAGCAAATGTGTCTACTCTGATCTTGGCATGTGCGCCCTATCCAACAGCTCGCAGATACAGTGTGCGTAGGCTGCTAGTCTACATTATGAGATTATTATGGATAAGAGCGAGAATATGTTTATTTGTTAAACGGTAGTCAAGCATCGATCATCATGTCACCAAAATTATCGATATTTATTGGAAAGCAGGATCAAGCTCGTGCACTTTCACAACCCTGTAAAGTTAATCAGAATTCATTTAATCTGTAACCTAATAAACTGCATGCTTTCCGATCACACATCATATCGCCGCGTGACTCCAAATGTACTTTGCTATGACGGTTATTATATCAATATTTGTAAATAAAGGCATTTCCACCGCCATTTCTCAAATAATTTATTTTACCAACACAAAAAGATCCTACCATGTCGAACATACAAATTGTACAGAAACTTCCTGTTTCCATCACAGGTGTCGTGATTTAAAAAAATATGATATGACTTTACTTGCATAAAAACTGAGGATGGAAACGTGGTTAGTAACAGCTATCTGATCTCACAGCATTCCAAAGTGTTTTACCCCATTGTTGTACTTGTATGCAGTAAAGAGAGGCCGTGTGTTAACAGTGTGTGGTCAAGCCCACAGTTAACACACTGCCTCTCTTTACACCATACAGTTGGTCAATGGTCGTACCGATCAGGTCTTTGTTGCGGCGGTCGATGGAGAGGTTACGCAGGGCGATGGCCACGGCTCGGACCACCTTGTCAGAGTCAGAACGCAGCAGCTCCACCAGGATGGGAAGACCCTTCTCCTTCCTCACTGTGGCACGGATGTAGTTGGACCACTGGGGACAGAGAGAAGAGGGAACATGGAGGATAAGGATAAACTGTCTGTGAAGAGAGAATACTACCAGGCAATACATACATTCGCATGTACACACACACCCCTACACAAACACACACGCAAGCCCCTCCCCCACACACAATTATTGTACATTAGCACAGCCAACAGTGGCTATCTAGATTTGACTGTTCAAAACAATTACACAGCAGGGCTACAGACTGTCATGTGATGCAATTTGTCACTGATTAAACATCAACGAATGCTCCTCTCTTTTTTTCTGTAACACAAAACAATAAGTTTGACATGAAAGAGCTCATTTGCTGAACACTGTTACCCCCTGAGATGTAATTAAACTGGTGCAACACCAGAACCCGGCCACTGGGTGGGAGTAGTAAACCTAAAACAGACCGTACCTAGCATAGCATAGTTAAACAGCTAGGGAGCAGCAAGGAGAAGGGGATGAATAGAGGATTTAAAGTAAAAAAGCTTGAGATATCCTCATTGGGAATGGGGACACGTTATGTCCATCTCCTTTAAGCAGAGGTTTGATGTGTTAGCATCAGCCCCAAGCCCCAGTGTGGACAGGCATTCTGATCAGCCTCTATATACACAGACATGGAATCACTGGCCACTTTAATCATGTTTACATACTGCTTTACTCATTTCATATGTGTATATATATATACATATATACTGTATTATATTATACTGTAATTTAGTCAATGCCACTCCAACATTGCTCGTCCTAATATTTATATATTTCTTAATTCTTTTACTTTTAGATGTGTGTGTATTGTTGTGACACTACTGCACTCTTGGAGCTAGGAACACAAGCATTTGCTACACCCAATAACATCTGCTAAATATGTCTATGTGACCAATAACATTTGATTTGATCTGCTCGAACTACATAAATAAAATAACTACATAAATAAAATAAAATTGTCACATACACACGGTTAGCAGATGTTAATGCGAGTGTAGCGAAATGCTTGTGCTTCTAGTTCCGACAGTGCAGTAATATCTAACAAGTAATCTAACAATTTCCTAACAACTACCTAATACACACAAATCTAAAGGGGTGAATGAGAATATGTACATATAAATATATGGATGAGCGATGGCCGAGCGGCATAGGCAAGGTGCAATAGATGGTATAAAATACAGTATATACATATGATATGAGTAATGTAAGATATGTAAACATTATTAAAGTGGCATTATTTAAAATGCCATTGTTTAAAGTGACTAGTGAACCATTTATTAAAGTGGCCAGTGATTGGGTCTCAATGTAGGCAGCAGCCTCTCTGAGTTAGTGATTGCTGTTTAGCAGTCTGATTGCCTTGAGATAGAAGCAGTTTTTTTTGGAGGGAGGGAGCGATTCTGTCTCTTTATATACAGTGCCTTCAGAAAACATTCATATCCCTTGACTTATTCCACATTTTGTTGTGTTACACAGGGGCACCTTGTGCTGGGGACAGTAAAAGGCCACTCCAAAATGTGCAACACAATGCCACAGATGTATCAAGTTTTGAGGGAGCGTGCAATTGGCATGCTGACTGCAGGAATGTCCACCAGAGCTGTTACCAGAGAATTTAAATGCAAATGTTTCTACCATAAGCCGCCTCCAACATCGTTTTAGAGAATTTGGCAGTATGTCCAACCGGCCTCACAATCGCAGACCATGCATATCGTGACGTGTTTGCGGTTTGCTGATGTCAACGTTGTGAACAGAGTGCCCCATGGTGGCGGTGGGGTTATTGGTATGAGTAGGCATAAGCTACGGACAATGAACACGATTGCATTTTATCGATGGCAATTTGAATGCAGAGATATCGTGATGAGATCCTGAGGCCCACTGTCGTGCCATTCATCCGCTGCCATCACCTCATGTTTCAGCATGATAATGCACGGCCCCATGTCGCAAGGATCTGTACACAATTTCTGGAAACTGAAAATGTCCCAGTTCTTCCATGGCCTGCATATTCACCAGACATATCACCCATTAAGCAGGTTTGGGATGCTCTGGATTGACATGTACAACAGCGTATTCCAGTCCCCGCCAATATCTGGCAACTTCTCACAGCCATTGAAGAGGAGTGGGACAACATTCCACAGGCCACAATCAACAGCCTGATCAACTCCATGTGAAGGAGATGTGTCGTGTTCATGATGCAA
This sequence comes from Salvelinus fontinalis, assembly GCF_029448725.1. Lineage (NCBI taxonomy): Eukaryota > Metazoa > Chordata > Actinopteri > Salmoniformes > Salmonidae > Salvelinus > Salvelinus fontinalis. Next base: position 27,396,386 of record NC_074692.1, on the reverse strand, counting down.
ATGGTGGTCACACCAGATACTGACTGGTTTACCTTTTTTTTATGTATCTGTGACCAACAGATGCATATCTGTATTCCCAGTCATGTGAAATCCATAGATTAGGGCCTAATGAATTTATTTCAATAGACTAATTTCCTTATATGAACTGTAACTCAGTAAAATCTTAGACATTTTTGCATGTTGCGTTTATATTTTTGTTCAGTATACATAACAGTATTCACACCCCTAAGTCAATACATGTTAGAATTACCTTTTGCAGCGATTACAGCTGTGTCTTTCTGGTTAAGTCTCTAAGAGCTTTGCACACCTGGAGTGTACAATATTTGCACATTATTCTTTTTAAATTCTTCAAGCTCTGAGAAGTTGGTTGTTGATCATTGCTAAACAGCCATTTTCAAGTTGCCATAGATTTTCAAGCCAATTTAAGTCAAAACTGTAACTAGGCCACTCAGGAACACCCAATGTCGTTTTGGTAAGCAACTCCAGTGTATATTTGACCTTGTGTTTTAGGTTATTGTCCTGCTGAAAGGTGCATTTGTCTCCCAGTGGAAAAGCAGACTGAAACAGGTTTTCCTCTAGGATTTTACCAGTGCTTAGCCCTATTCCGTTTCTTTTTATCCTCCAAAAAACTCCCTAGTCCTTGCCGATGACAAGCATACCCATAACATGATGTAGCCACCAACATGCTTGGAAATATGAAGAGTGGTACTCTGTGATGTGTTGTGTTGGATTTTCCCCAAACATAATGCTTTATATTCAGGACATAAAGCTAACTTCTTTGCCACATGTTTTGCAGTATTACTTTAGTGCCTTATTGCAAACAGGATGCATGTTTTGGAATATTTTTTTATTCTGTACAGGCTTTTTTCTTTTCACTCTGTCATTTAATGTTTTGTGGAGTAACTACAATGTTTTTGATCCATCCTCAATTTTCGCTTATCACAGCCATTAAACTCTAACTGTTTTAAAGTCACCATTGGCCTCATAGTGAATTCCCTGAACAGTTTCCTTCCTCTCCGGTAATTGAGTTAGGAAGGACATCTGTATCTTTGTAGTAACCCATCTACCAATTGGTGCCCTTCTTTGCAAGGCATTGGAAAACCTCTGTGGTCTTTGTGGTTGAATATGTGTTTGAAATTCACTGCTCGACCGAGGGGCCTTACAGATAATTGCATGTGTGTGGGTACAGAGATGAGGTAGTCATTCAGAAATCATGTTAAACACTATTATTGCACACAGAGTCCATGCAACTTATTATGTGACTTGTTAAGCACATTTTTACTACTGAACTTATTTAGGCTTACCATAACAAAAGGGTTGAATACTTATTAACTCAAGAGATTTCACCTTTTAATTTTTATTAATTTGTAAAATTTGCAAAAACATAATTCCACTTTGACATTATCGGGTATTGTGTGTAGGCCAGTGACATCTATATTTAATCTATTTTAAATTCAGGCTATAACACAACAAAATGTGTACAAAGTCAATGTTGTATGAATACTTTCTGAAGGCACTGTACCTAATTATTAAAAATCACCAGTGCAGAACAGTGATAGAAAACAGTAAAAATTAAAATGGTGACATGGTTTATACATGGTATACATGTACTGTAGGCTACATATGTTATACATATTACCACAGCTTATGTGTAAGCGTTTCAAATTTGAACAGCAAGAGATACATGTTGGATGTTTTCAAATGAATCTAACATGGTGTCTGTTGTGTTGTGTTTTGCCACCGCTGTGGATGGAGAGATCTGTGAACGAGCTGAGAGGAACAGGAAGGTGTGAGCATGTTGCTGGAGCCTGGTGATGATTAATGCCGTGACAACGGATATGTTTACAGCATGGCACATAGGTGTTAAAACATTTATCATGATAGAGCTAAAATGACAAAGCTCTCTAGGCCTAACATAGGCCAGTACTGACTAAGAGCATTCTATTCCTGAAGGGAATAACATGATAGGCCTCTCTACTTTACACTAGTGATGGTAATGACTGTGTAAATGCTGGAAAAAACATCACACTCTGATTACTCACTACTGTAACCAAATGGAAGTGTTTTTGTACTGACAGTGCAGAGCTCCATTTTGGATAAATTACTTGTCCAGCGTATTGAGGTTCAGAGACCTTATTCCCCATAATCACAGTGTGTGTGTGTTTATGTGTGTGAGACTCACGGTCCACTGTCCGGCGCTGAGGTTCTGCAGGGCCCCTGCGGCAGCCTCCAGAGTGTTGTAGTTCTGGCTCTCAGTTAGCAGAGACAGGTACAGCCTCACCACTTCCGGTTGGTACAGCAGCTCAAAACCTACAAAGACAGAGAGAGAGAAAGTTAGAGAGAGAGAGATGTGGAAATTAGATACAAAGACAGATAGAGAGAGAGAGAGACAGATAGAGAGAGAGAGAGATAGAGAGAGAGAGAGATAGGTAGAGAGAGAGATAGGTAGAGAGAGAGACAGACATGGAAGTTAGATACGGAGACAGAGAAGTTAGATACGGAGACAGAGAAGTTAGATACGGAGACAGAGAAGTTAGATACGGAGACAGAGAAGTTAGATACGGAGACAGAGAAGTTAGATACGGAGACAGGAAAGTTAAATACGTAGACAGAGAGAGACAGAGAGATATATAAGTTAGATACGGAGAGAGAGGGAGAGTCAGAAGTTAGATACAGGGACACTTTTAGGATAGATACAGAGGGAGACAGAGAGCCAACAGAGAGACAGATTATTGAACACAATTAAAAGAAACAGAGACATGTAGCTCAGATACATAGACAGGGAATCAGTCTGTGAAACTGCTCACATAATAAGACTAATAGAAGTCGGCTATCTTCCCGCATAATTATGGCAGGCAAGACTATTAGGTGTCTGTCAATTATTATTCTCCCTTTCACACTCTGGTAAATCTCATTAACAGTACGTGATAAACATAACAAACAACTGTGCATAGTCTACCCAAGTTATTGTTATCGCTGGGTAGAAACCATGTGACAACCCATTAAATGACACAGTCATTATTCCATAACTACAATGGAATAACCAACGGCTCCCAAGTGACGCAGTGGTATAAGGCACTGCATCTCAGTGCAAGAGGCATCACTACAGTCCCTGGTTTGATTCCAGGCTGTATCACATCTGGCTGTGATTGGGAGTCCCATAGGACGGTGCACAACATTGTCCGGGTTTGGCCGGGGTAGGCCATCATTGTAAATAATAATTTCTTCTTAACTGACTTGTCTAGTTAAATAAAAGTTACATCATTTTTTTTTGTTAATGTCACGCCCTGACCATAGAGAGCCCTTGGGGTTCTCTATGGTGTAATAGGTCAGAGCTTGACTAGGGGGTGTTCTAGTCTTGAATTTCTATGTTGGTGTGAGTATGGTTCCCAATTGGAGGCAGCTGATGATCGTTGCCTCTAATTGGGGATCATACTTAGTCTGGTCCTTTTCCCACCTGCGTTTGTGGCATATTGTTTCGTTTTGGTTTAGTGCTATGTGCTCTACGAACTTCACGTTCATTTATTCTTTGTTGTTTCTTGAAGGTTCACTTTAATAAATATGTGGAACTCTACTCATGCTGTGCCTTGGTCCGCTCATTATGTATACAACGAACGTGACAGTTATTTTTTTAAACAGTGTTAGTACTGCTGGTACAACACAGTATTTACTAATACCACTGATAGTTAGTATGGTAGAAGTGTGGCCAAAAAGTATTAAAAGCTCAGTCACAGATGAAACAGCCATCAGCCACCCACAGAAGAAATGGTCTTCTACAGTAACAGAGCCAATAGCCTAATGGCCACTATGTAGCTTTTATCAAAGTACAAATCTCTGCTAATGTGATCAATGACCTCAGTCATAAAACGGTGCCCTGCTTCTACTGAAGGTAGAGGGAGTGAATCCCCTCCTATGTTGTTGAGGCAAGGTCGAGTCCCTTTGACCTCAGATTATAGTTTAGGACTGTGTTTACACAGTTTAAGAAGACTTCAACTATAGAAAACTGTAGAGAGCATATGTCATTGGTTGTAATTATGTGAAAACTGCAACACATAACCTGGTGTTTTTCTCATTTACACTAAATTACACCCGAATAAATAATCTGTTGCCACAGACCAAGTTTCAGATCCGATCTCACAACAATACATCACTCACACTAGATTCATATATATTAGTCTGGTGAATGAATCATGATGTAAGTAGATATTGATTTTACATATACAACAAGATCAAGTATCTGAAAGCAAAGTTTCTCTCTGTCCATTTAACACATTGTAGCAGTCAGTCAATGGTTGGCTTGAGCTGTGGTAAACTGTGTAATTACATTATCAGCTATCAGATGAATCGGGCTGGGCAGTGAGAGGCAGAGAAAGTATCGAACCCCACTCTCCTTTCCACTACCAAGGTCAGCTCAGGCTGTTTGACATCCCAGGGGAGGAGCACTTCTCAAACTGTAGTACATCCACACTAACAGCCCTTCGCTATGGAAGACAACTTGGCTTGGCTCTATGGACTCAAAACCAAGTACTTCATCATCATCGCAATGCATCTGTATTCATATATTCTCAAAAACCTTCTGCACTTTAAAGTCTGCAAGTCTAAAGTGATGGTTCAGAACAGACTGTCTTTTCTTCACTGGTCTCTGAATAATAGTATCAGTCAGAACACACTGTACGTGTGCGCACACACACACACACCTCAATTATTCACTTCCACTGAGCTTAAATGAAAGAAAATAACCATTGGTTCATTCCATGTTATCCGAGGCATTCATTTCCAGAGGTATATTTCAAACCCCATATATTAAATGTTAATGATTGATACACTGTGGTGGGAGAGGCATTCCATACATTCTTTGTTGGAAATGAAGATAACAGTGAAAGTCTTAGTAATACAAAGAGGTAAAAAAGTACTGCTCGCTTCAATGGATGAGGCCAAGAAACAGAGGGCATTTTACCATCGCCTTAATGAGGGAGAGAAGAAAAGAAGAAAGTCTAGAGTGAGACAAACGACTCTGAAGCCCTGGAGAGGAGGAGACGAGAGGGAGCAGAGCTGTCTATTTCTGCCAGATCTAGGCTAGACTACATCCAGCTCTGGGCGTGAGCAGACCTCTAACTGTCTTCAGGAAATGCACAAACCTTGAATAACCATTTTCACCTCGAATAACCATTTTCACATCTAAATCTGGGGCTCACACCCATCATTTTGGAGAAAGAGTAAATTATGGATGTGGGAATGGCTGGCTTTGGTCCCTTCATCCTGGGCTTGCCAGATCCAGACACTCCACAGAGCTGTTTCCTGTCCATGCTCCTGTCCTAATCCTTCCATATCCCTCCACAACCATGTAAACCAATTGTGGTGCATGGAGAGGAGGTTGCCAGTCATAAAGAAAGATGCTTGTTTGTGTTAGGGATTCAGGTTTCCTAAGGAGCTCTGTGAGTCAGAGGGAGTGAGGTCACAGTGTGTGAGTAATCAAAGAGAGGTCAGCTAATGTGTGATTCAAAACAACTGAATTGCCTTAGTCTGGGGCTTAAACAGAATACCACAGCTCGGGAGCAGAACAGTAGAACAGACAGCGCAGTGCTGAAGCAATACGTCTCCCCATACAACTTGGCTTATTTCAGGCATATTCAGTCAGTCAGTGCAGACTCAGCAAAGTCAAGGCCATTTATCAGACTCAGAGGCTTCACAGCAGAGGCAGAAACTCCCAGTGCCAAGTTCACTTTTAAATCCAGGACAGCGTTTTAATAAGCGAGAACCTGTAAATCTGCAATCCTACATTTCCCCGTTCCCTACTCTCTTGTAATTCCTCGCTCTTGGACTCGTCTCTTCCAGTCCGAGAGTTATGAAGTTGCCATTTCGGAGCCAAGGGCTCAGATAAAGTGGCCAAGTACTGTCCCCTCAGAGGCAAATGAAAAAGGAGGGACATTCATGTGGCCTTTAAACTAATTCCTAGAGCTCTCTCTAAGATCTCTGCATGTCCAGTGAATGAAGATCTGTTCCAGAGCGCTGGGCCCATGTCCACAGTAGACATATTATCTCTGTAAGGTTCATTTCTATGGTTTGCAGTCAAACGGCAGTGCACATCATAGGGGTTGGTTTAGCACCATAGAGATGCTAATATCTTTATGAGGCTTTTTTCTATGGCTTGCAGTGCATCTTCATGGATCACCTTCATGTCAGACTAGCTAGTAGGCGATAGGGTGGTGCTGTACAATCATAGTATGGTCATGACATGTACAGTGTATTAACCACTTCCAGTCATTAGTTAGCGTTGCCTTTGCCTGGCTACCCAAACTCCTTGCTCCTGCTAAACGCTATGCCACAGCACAGCACAATGAGTCTGGATCTGAGTACCTCCCCGAGGATTTCTATAATGGTAATCCATTCTAGACGTTGGGCCAAAGCCAGAACACGCGTGTGTATAGCATCATTTTGAAAATTTGTCATTGGCTTTGATACTCTGATTGGTTGAGATGATCCAATCGGTGATGACTTTGTTTTGTACGACAACCATCATTTTGATGTCACCACAAACGATGGCAGTCTCAGATTGAAGTATGCAGCAAACACAGAGCAGCGGAAGAATTCAGTTTAAGTCGTCAGACAAGCGTCGCCTGCTAGCTGCCTGCCAGGCAGGTTGTTAGCAGGGAATTATAATGAATGTTGAATAATTAACTGTCGCTGTGGCGTGACCTCTATGTCCCTCTGGTGCTGGTGCTTAGAGCTACACACACACATTGTACCATATGCAGCACGTACGCCTGCATGTACTCCCTATCTCTCTTTTTTAAGGCCTGGCATGTCCTGCATATATTACATACTTCTATATTTAGTCTGCAGAAAATGTTGACAAACGTGAACGCACACACACCCCTCCTATCTACACCCAACGCACACACACCCCTCCTATCTACACCCAACACCCAACACCCCCCCACACACACACACACACACACACACACACACACACACACACACACACACACACACACACACACACACACACACACACACACACACACACACACACACCCCTCCTATCTACACCCAAAATACACACACACCCCTCTTATCTACACCCAACACCCAACACACACACACACACCCCTCCTATCTACACCCAACACACACACACACACACCCCTCCTATCTACACCCAACACACACACACCTCTCCTATCTACACCCAACACACACCCCTCCTATCTACACCCAACACCCAACACACACACACACACCCCTCCTATCTACACCCAACACACACCCCTCTTATCTACACCCAACACCCAACACACACACACACACCCCTCCTATCTACACCCAACACACACCCCTCCTATCTACACCCAACACACACCCCTCCTATCTACACCCAACACACACCCCTCCTATCTACACCCAACACACACATACACACACACACACACACAGACCCCTCCTATCTATACCCAACCCACAACACACACACACACACACCCCTCCTATCTACACCCAACACACACACACACACACACACACACACACACACACACACACACACACACACACACACACACACACACACACACACACACACACACACACACACACACACACACACACACACACACACACACACACACACACACACACCTCTCCTATCTACACCCAACACACACACACACACACACACCCCTCCTATCTACACCCAACACACAACCCTCCCATCTACACCCAACACACACACACACAACTAGCATTATCCACTCCCCTGGGTGCAAGGCTAGAAAGTACATTCCCTGTACAATCCCATGCCTACATGTTTCTCCAGCAGACATCAGTCAGATGAGTGGTGTGTTGCTGTGGCCTCCCTCCCCTGCAGTCACATGCTGAGAGAGCGGGACATCAAAACCAGCGAGCTGAGGCACACGCTTAGGCCCGACCTCACTTCTAATTGAGCTGATAGGGGCGGAGCACCAGGTTATTTTTCAAAGCAAAAACACAGAGGCGACAAACTCTCAAACGCTGGCGGCTCAATTAGATGCTTACAGAGTAGAGAAGAGAGGAGAGAAAGCTTATGCTGCATTCAGTGTGAGGCAAAGTAGGTTACAACAAAGTAAAGTTGAGGTGAGTGAGTGAGTGATGCATATGGCCCTGAGAGGCTCATCAGTTCACCATTAGAGTATTAGGGTTCAAGTGGCTTCACTATTGGCTGTAATTAAAGTGAAGGTGTTGCGGCTTGACAAGAGCAAAATGATAATAGATTAACTGACACACACACACACACACACACACACACACACACACACACACACACACACACACACACACACACACACACACACACACACACACACACACACACACACACACACACACACACACACACACAAACACACCTCACATTAGCCCTCTTCTGTCAAAAAATCATTGTTCATCAATCAAAACTAAGTGGGGAGCGTATTGTAAGGGTTACAATACGTACAATACTTAATCCTCGGCGAGCCTCTCCCAAAGCCTCCCGCTTCTATCACATACAATGAATGTACAAAATATTAAGTCCCGTGTGGCTCAGTTGGTAGAGCATGGCGCTTGCAACGCCAGGGTTGTGGGTTCAATTCCCACGGGGGGACCAGGGTTCAATTCCCATGGGGGGACCAGGATGAATATGTATGACCTTTCCAATTTGTAAGTCGCTCTGGATAAGAGCGTCTGCTAAATGACTTAAATGTAAATGTAAAAATTAAGGACACCTGCTCTTTCCATGACATAGACTGACCATATACTGACCAAGTGATCCCTTGTTGATGTCACTTGTTAAATCCACTTCAATCAGTGTAGATGAAGGGTAGAAGACATGTTAAAGAAGGTCTTTAAAGCCTTGAGACAATTGAGACATGGATTGTGTATGTGTGCCATTGAGGGTGAATGAGCAAGACAAAATATGTAAGTGCCTTTGAACAGGGTATGGTAGTAGGTACCAGGGACACTGGTTTGAGTGTGTCAATAACTGCAACGCTGATGGATTTTCACACTCAACAGTTTTCTGTGTGTATCAAGAATGGTCCACCACCCAAAAGACACCATTGACACAACTGTGGGAAGCGTTGGAGTCAACATGGCACAGCATCCCTGTGGAATACTTTCGACACCTTGTAGAGTCCATGCCGCGACAAATTGATGCTGTTCTGAGGGCAAAAGGGGTTGCAACTCAATATTAGAAGGGTGTTCCTAATGTTTTGTACACTCAGTGTATACTCTACTCCCTTCGTATCCATAGGAGTACCACTTAAAACCCCATCAGATCGAGTGAGGAACATCTGTAGTCTCCATGAAAACACACTTCAATCAACAACAGCTTGCTATATCACTTCATAAAGTGGATACGTTTTTACAGCAGGTCAAAGAGGAGTTTTCCAGTGTCGTTAAGAGAATGGGAGAGAGGGAGCAGAGGGTCACATTCTCTGCCTATGAAACACTGGCTAAATAAATAATACTGTTTGAACAGGGGAAATCAGAAGTCATTGGATCCCCATTCCAGCTCTGAAACATATGCACACGTTTAACCCCATGAGACCAATGTGGCTCTGAAAGTATGGTTAAGGTTTTCATATTGCTGTCTGTGTCATAGATAATGAACACTTTCACAGGGGAAGCCACGGAGAGAGCAGCTATCACATCACATTGTTAGGGCTGCTTTGAAAGACAATAGCTGACCCCAGGTGACCCGCAAACCCGTCAGAAAATATCAGGACGTGTAATTGAAAACAACAACAACAAAATTGAATGCCAGGAAAGTTGGATAAATGCCTGTTTTCAGTTCAGTCGGTTCAAACGAGTCAGTTCTTTAACCGCTCTCTCTTTCCATCGCTCTTTCCATATCTTTCTCTCTCTCCTTCTCTCCATCTCTATTTTTATTTTCCCTGGCCTTGGTACCAATTTAAACAAAGCACAGCCAGGCCGCTAAGGCCACTTTCAACAACAGCCATCTCACTAGAGAGGCAGGGAGCAAAAGTCAAGCCTTTGAATAATGCTTATCCTCTCTCTTTCTCTCTGTGTATTGGCGTCTCTTTGGGTATTGGCTTGGCAAACCAAGGGCACCAAACATTGGCATATCCAAACAACAACAGTTGGTGGCATTTTGTTGGAAGGTGACATTAAAGGGTCAAGAAGGTAACTGGCGGTCAGCCGATTTTATGGACAGCTAACTACACTACTCATCCACTAAGGCACGCAACATACCAATCCGGCCCGCAGGTGGTTTGAGTAATAAAAAAATAAGATATTTTGAGTTTTTATTTCCTCAACAAAAAATATGGGGGGGTGAGTGAACTCAATATACTTTAAAATGACAAATAAAAAATCAAAACTGTGTTGAAATAATAATGGACCTACATTTCCACAGTTTCTTGACTGTGTCCAGCTCACTAATCCTTTTGACGGTGAGGAAATATAACCAATTTTCAGTGCGGCATCCCGGATCTCGTTGAACAATGAATGCGGCCCCTGGGTCAAAATGAGTTTGTCACCCCTGCTCTAAGGGCATAAAGATACCCCAGAGAGCAGAAAGGGAGGGAAGAGGTGGTGGGTAGAGGTGCATAAACAAACTACCGGTACCTACTTCCTCTCATCCCTCTGTCTCTCTCCATCATTGCCATTCCACCACTGGGTGTTGGTAGGGTATCAATGGGAAGACACTGTCAAAAGGCTGACAGATACTTGAAAGAGTTTGGCTGGCTTGGCTCAATGTGTATCCTGGATCACAACTCCGGTGCTGCCATTTTAGGAGAAGACACCAGACATCCTTTCTCCTGTGCAAAAGGGATAACTAGGTCCTGCTGTGGCACCCCAGGATTAGACGTCTTCCAAGTCCTCCAGACCGGAGCTACCGTTAGCAGAGAGACTGTCTGTCACCGGTCTCCCATCGATGCCTCGACGCCGGCCACCTCAACGGGCCACATTGTTTGCTTGTCACACACTTCAAACCTTTCCTTTTCCAAATCCACAGGACATGTTTCTGTTTTCACCATCCTCCAGCTGAACAGAAAACAATAACTCAGTAGTTCTTCACCGCTACCCAACAACAAGTTATAAAGGTTGGTGTCTGTGGTTAACCAGAGGATGTGCCTTCCAGCGACAACAGTTGGATTGATTTCTGGATCAACAGTTAGAATGCAATGTGCTCTAGCTTTGTTTCCAATGTTCCTAAATCTAATAGTTCCTGATAGTTTCTGGGCCATAGGTTGAGGAGGATGTCTGTTTATATGAAACCTTGGTCACGTAAGACAATAATATCCAGCTATGGCCCTTGACCTGATATAATATCAACATCTCTCTCCAGGAGGAGCTTCGACTGACCCCCCGTCATAGGGACGGGTTCATCTGTTTCTCTGAGCCTACCTCCAGCCAATCCTCACAGTGGCCAGTTAGCTTAGAGTCCCTACATCCTATCCAGGGCTCAGAGAGAGACAGACACTGGCCATTAGACTGATATGTGTGACCTCAGGGGAGGTTTGAGAGAGAAAGCCGCTAGCCGCTCTACATACGTCAGCATGCGGCCCGGCCTGGCCAGACACAAATTTAGATGCATATCTGGACCTGCAGGGGACTGGATGTTGTTATGGAGGCTGCAAATAAGGCTCAGATACCAATGCCCATGTGGTCGGAGGCTCAGCACTTCATTTCCTCCCTCTGTCTTTATCCTTCTCCCTGTAAGGGCCCCAGAATGCAGACCATACCACAGTTTTTTTGACTGGCTAGCTGGTGACCTGGCTGGCTGGTGACCTTGCTGGTTGGCTGGTGGACTAGCTGGCTGGCTGGCTGGTTGGCTGGCGGACTGACTGGCTGGTTGACCATCGAACTGACTGGCTGGTTGGCTGACTGGCTGGTTGGCTGACTGGCTGGTTGGCTGACGGACGGACGGACTGACTGGCTGGTTGGTTGGTTGGTTAGTTGGTTGGCTGTCTGGCTGACTGGTTGGCTGGTTGGCTGACTGGTTGGCTGGTTGACTGAATGGTTGGCTGGTTGACTGACTGGCTCTGTGTGCTCCTATAGAGGTTTAGTGTCAGACTGAATGCCACAGGGGAGCTCAGAGCTCAAATCCTGGAGATTGGGTTGGGGGGGGGGGGGGGGTAAGCTGAGCTGCTAACAAAATGTAGTCGCAGACAGAAAACGGGAAAGTGAGAAATGGAAGAGGATATGGAAGATAGAGATGGATGAAGCGAGGGAGGGAGATGTATAGGAGAAAGAGGAGGGATGGGAGGTGTGTAGGAGAGAGTGAAAAGGAGGAGGATAACAAAGCGCAGGAGGGATGGGAGATGTGTAGGAGAGGCAGAGGGAGTAAGAGGCGTGTGGTGGAGGGCAGAGGCAATGTTCCCTCAAAAAAAGTTAATCACTGAGCAAATTTCTGATCTGTTGAGCGCAAACTTGAACGTTGTGAAGATTCTTCCGGCTCGCTTTTACTGTGAACACTGAGGCTATACCCACTTTAAGTTATAGTTTTAACAGTGGTCAAGTAGGCTACTGTGGCTATTTGATCATAATGTAGGCCTACCAGAGTGGCCTACCATCAAAAACAATGAAAAAAATGCATCCCATACATAACATTTTAACAGTGGTGTAAAGTACTTTAAAGTACTACTTAAATAGTTTTTGGGGGGTATCTGTACTTTACTAATATTTATATTTTGGACTACTTTTACTTCACTACATTCCTGAAGAAAATAATGTATCAATTACTTCATACATTTTCTCTGACACCAAAAGTCCTGGTTACATTTTGAACGGAAAATGGTCCAATTCAAGCACTTATCAAGAGAACATCCATGGTCATCCCTACTCCCTCTGATCTGGTGGACTCACTAAACACAAATGCTTCATTTGTAAGTTATGTCTAAGTGTTGGAGTGTGCCCCTGGCTATCCGTAAATGAAGAAGATGGTGCTGTCTGGTTTGCTTAATAAGGAATTGAAATGAATTATACTTTTACTTTTGATACACAGCACACAAACACAGAAATTGATTAATGAACTTCTGAATATTTGATGTCATCTTTGATGTCATCTACCCAGGAAAGGGCTGAAAATAGCCCAAATTAATATATATAGCCTTAGAAATAAGGCTCATGAAAATAATAACTTACTAACATCAGATAAAATTCCCCCCCCAACCCCTCTTTTTACACTGCTGCTACTCTCTGTTTATCATATATGCATAGTCACTTTAACTATACATTCATGTACATACTACCTCAATTGGGCCGTCCAACCAGTGCTCCCGCACATTGGCTAACCGGGCTATCTGCATTGTGTCCCGCCACCCGCCACCCGCCAACCCCTCTTTTACGCTACTGCTACTCTCTGTTCATCATATATGCATAGTCACTTTAACCATATCTACATGTACATACTGCCTCAATCAGCCTCACTAACCGGTGTCTGTATGTAGCCTCGCTACTTTTATAGCCTCGCTAATGTATATAGCCTGTTTTTACTGTTGTTTAATTTCTTTACCTACCTATTGTTCACCTAATACCTTTTTTTGCACTATTGGTTAGAGCCTGTAAGTAAGCATTTCACTGTAAGGTCTACACCTGTTGTATTCAGCGCACGTGACAAATAAACTTTGATTTGATTTGATTTATACTAGCCATTTCTGAGACTTGCTTAGATAATTAATTTGATGATACAGCAGTGGCAACACAAGGATATACCATCTATATAAGAGACAGAAATGCTTATGGGGGAGGTGTTGCTGTATATATTCAGAGTCATATCCCTGTATTGCTTAAAGAAGATCTTATGTCAAGTGTTACTGAAGTGTTGTGGTTGCAGGTTCACTTGGCACATCTAAAGTATTTTCTTCTGGGGTGTTGCTATAGGCCAGCAAGTTCTAACAGTCATTATCAAAGTAATATGTATGAAATGCTTGATAGTGTATGTGATGTAAACAGAGAGGTCTACTTTCTTGGGGACCTGGATATTGACTGGTTTTCATTAAGCTGTTCGCTCAAGAGGACGATTCTCACTGTAACCAGTGCCTGTAATCTGGTTCAGATTATTAATCAACCTACCAGGATGTTTACAAACACTACAGGAACAAGATCATCCACATGTATCGATCAAATTTTTACTAATACTGTATAACTTTGTTCTAAAACTGTATCCCTACCCATTGGATACACAATATAGTGGCTATATCCAGGAAAGACAAAGTTCCAAAATCTGGGCCTAAAATCGTGCATAAGGGATCATACAAAAGATTTTTGTTGAACGAGATGGGGTAAAAGGACTGGCTAAGGAGTGGCCACTGCATTTTAACATGGAAATAACTGTTCTATCGTTCAGCCTACAGTAGCAGTCAATGTGTGGTGTTTAATGTAGGCATACATTCCATGAGACTTTTGAAAAAACCTTCAGAGCTTGACATTATCCCGTTTATCCACTTGTCCTTCAGACTCGGAGGTGGATGAAAATGTTGTTTGATGCAAGAAACCACTTTACAAAATAAAATGCATTGTTATTCCCATAACATTATTACAGAGAATCAGACAAATTATGCTACCCTCTGCCTATTGGCTATTTATCTTATTCAAGCCTGTCTCAAAATACAACATTGCCCCTTTAATTAAAAAATAAAATGTTTTGTGCTCTTGTAGGAAGCCAATCACTCCCCCATTGCGAACTACAAATTAGCTATAACTGGGCTAATAACTAGCAAAGATATGAACAAATGTGCACATATCGCTACATGTAGATCTTCCTTTGATCTCAAGAAAATCTACTCAGAACCGCTCATGCTGTAAAAACAGTCCAGTTCAAAGTGATTGGCACAGATACATATATGGCAATGGTCTATTTGCATTTTGGCCTACTACAGCTCTGATTGGTTATGGCGCACCTGTCTGTGTAGAGTACGGGCCTGAGTCGTGCCTGTCAATGCAATAGATTCGTATTCCAATGTGTTCTGTCTACAACAAAATCTCTTGCATAGTTTGTTTTGTTTTGGTATGTTGCATTGAAAGTGGCTAATATTACATTGATTTGATCACAATTGCCACAGTAAAAGTTGATAGTGTTAACTAACGGGGAAAACTCTAGAAAGCTGAGTGAAGTTCAATCTCGTGCTTCTCTGCGCACCCTTATATTTCTTCTGCGTGGCAGTCCCGGTGGAGCTTCAAGCCCGCAGCTTAGAGGGAACAATGGGCAGTGGATACAGAGAGGAGTAGAGTATCCACTGGAACAGAAATAGCATGGGTCTGAGGTTGCCACGGCAACCATGTCCTCCACTACTAACAAATCTGTTCCTTAGAAGCCACAGCAACAGTATCACACTGACATCTGGATGATGGGAAAGCTGTCTATTTATTTTGTGAAAGCTGAGAGATTGACAAGCTAAAACGGAAACGAAAGAGAGGGGTGTTAAACGTGTCCTTTCAAAGTCCTCGAATAATGCCTGCAATAATTCCTCAGTAAGTGATACACATCAGATAGAAACGGCACTGCAGATTTAGAATTAATGTCCAGGTTTTGAGAAGGATAGTATCTTGTGTTGTTTTTAATAACAACCCGCCTGTCTCCCAGACAGTGTTATGTTTCTGAGACGAGAGGGTTGGTGTTCTGCAGCATCACCTTGAGGGCTGGATGGCTGGTGCCGACTGTTTGCCAAGGCTCATCACGTACTCAGATAGACACAAATGTTAGAAACGCCAGCAGAACACCCAATACCAAGGGAAAGACAGGGAGGGAAAGGCATCCACAGAGAACTGAGATAAAACACTTGATATTAGCTGTCTTGTGTCGCTTCACAAAGCAGGAAGTAAAGATGTTATGAAGCTGCTACGCATGAATACAAACTTACTAGACAGCTGGTCAGCAATGCAGACTTTTGGTTAAATAGGACGAGAGAATTGGCATTCCGAACACGTGGCGACTACATCTGACAAGGATTTGAGAAACAGGAGGCTTCTTTATACATTGGGATTCAAGAAAGGAAGAGGATGACACAATGAAAAAGAGAGAGAGAGGGAGAGCGCAGAGGTAGACAAAGAAGAGAAATTGCAACTGCTCGACTGTAAAGTGAGCCAGTGTATTTTAGATCAAAGCCTATTAAGAGACTGGACACCTGTCTTGCTAATGGTATCAAAGACAGATGAGAGCTAGGAGGCTAAGCTGACAAACAAATGTATCATGTTTGGGGGAGAAGAAATCCTGATAAAGACCAAAATGTGTGATTCTGTCTTGGTCAGTGCCTGGGCCGTGATGAAAGGCAGAGGTGGACAAATGTGAACGTGTGACTGGGGCTTGCACTGAGGCACTGACTCGGGATTGGAGAAAAAGGCTGACACGGATTCTGTAGCTAGGACAAGGACAGATGCAGGCTTGGCGATAAGATTGGAGCTGGAAGAGATAAGGATCGGTGTGTGATGAGGACAGTGACTATATTTGATGATGGAGGGATTTCCCCCGCCTGTGTCTGTTTCAGGCTTCACACAATACACTGTGTCATGATGAATATTTGTGCAGAGAAAGATCCCAGTCTTTCTCTGCACACGTATGCGAACATAGTAGCCACGCACACAAACACAAACACACAATATTCCATCAGCCTCAGCCTTGTGAAGCTATGGGCTCCATTTGGACAAGCAATCTTCCGTGTCTGTGGAGCGGCATGATGAACAGCACACAATAATGGACATATAATACCAACTTCATGGTCAAGGGCACAACACCATGTCCTCCGCACCACAGGGGTGTGTGTGTGTGTGTGTGTGTTTTGCACTCGCTCTCTGAGAGTAGAATGAAAAGAGAAACCGTAAAGGGGAAATGGGGATGGAGGATGACTGCATCTCAATCCCTGATTGTCTAAACACATGAGTGAGAGAGTATAGAAAAAATATATTTCCTGTAGATTATAGAAGACTGTTCTAGTGAATATCGCACACTATGGTAATGGCCTATGGTTTGTCACCTTGTATGAATAGATGGAATTCCAGTTCAAACAGGACTTGACCTTTTCAACGTAAACCCTGGGAATGTACTTAGTTGAGCAGAAGTTCAAACATGACTTCACCCTTTCAGCATAAACCCAGGGAGTGTATTTAGTTGGCCAACAGCCAGTGTAAACTTTGCATGGCCTTGTGACACTTCCCTCCTGTTTACAACATGGCTCCCGTTTACAACTTTTTAGGACTCAAATTTAATTTTTATACTTTTTTTACTAAAACATCTCACATTGAATTCCTAGGGGGGCTTTGGTGTGCAAACCTCCATAGTGGCTCTGACAGCTATGTCGTGTCTCTGCCATTACTCTGGTTGTAATAAGATTAAAGCATCTCTTGCAGAAACATCCCGTTTTGGCTCAAAAGGGGCCAAACAAAGGCTCCCATTGGTGGGTTAAATCTCCTTGCATTCTTCCCTCCTGCTTCTAATTCTCCTCTGTAATTATCGCTCCAGCCATTCTGGTTTAGAGGGAAGGCGGGGACATTAAATTATCCAGAGAGTCGTGAAGATATTGTGGGCTATTGTGGATTGGATTCCGCCACCCATTCCTTTCTCCAGCTCAATCCTGCAGAGCTGAAAACACTGTTTAGAGAGAGACAAGGCGGCTCTGGTAGAAAATTAGAAACATTTCATTACGGATCTCGTAGGAAGAGAGGAAGTGGTCATGAGGATTGCAGACCACAGGAAGACTAGTGCAATCAAAGATGGCTATCTGCCATCAGGTTTAACATACTTCCACAGTGCCCACCCTGCACACCGACACACACACCGACAGACACACCGACAGACAGACAGACAGACAGACACACCGACAGACAGACAGACACACCGACAGACAGACAGACACACCGACACACCGACAGACACACCGACAGACACACCGACACACCGACAGACACACCGACAGACACACCGACAGACACACCGACACACCGACAGACACCGACAGACACACCGACACACCGACAGACACACACACCGACAGACACAGACAGACAGACAGACAGACAGACAGACAGACAGACAGACAGACAGACACACAGTATATGCACACACACACTCACACAGGCAGGCACATACACACACACACCTGACAAACACTAGCTAGCTACTGCACACCAAGTTCATTTTAACAAAGCCAAAGCAACAGCATTTCAACATGGGACCTCCCAGAACTTAGGGTTATCTGAACCCTCAGTGCATTCGCATTGACCCACGTTGTCGGTCTTAAATAACACGGCTTTCTTCCCTTTTTTTGGTTTCATTCTTTCCTTTCATGTTCATTATTTCTGTTCATCATCAACTGTTTGAATGATATGGCTTGCGGGGGAATTCACAAGAGCAGTGGCGTCCGCTGAGAGCCGAGGCGTTGACAATTTAAATGATTACGCCATGTCGGTTGTAGGCCTATTTCGTGATGTTTTTGTTTCAGAGGCGGCAGTAGGAGATGAGATTCAGAGCCCAGCAGAGTGTGATTGGCATGCAACGGTTGACAGGCTGGCAGCGCCTCGCTCCGTTATGACCAAGGATCACGATGGGTGGCATCCCAACAGCTGGCCTCGGAGAGAATAACTTATTTATAATCTCATCCCCTCATAGCCGGGGAGCTGCCAGTAATGGCACACTTAAGTTAAGAGAGCATGTTGAGAGGCTCGAAAGCGGGCCTTTAAGCTCCCCTACACACAGAAACACACACAACACAAACACACACACTTCGCATTAAGTGCTGCATTGTTTCTGAGTTCAGAGGATTTATTTCTCCATTGGATTATTTATGTCCATGGAGAATTCTATAGCCTACTTTGTGACTGAATATGGTGACTGGAATGGTTACTCAAAGCCAAAACAGTCACTCATCACAATCCATGCATACAATTCCATTCCAGAATAGAGACTGGGCTAGTGATCTCACTAGGCATGATGTTATTGAAGGCTATAGGGTTATTTATGTGTACACAGTCAGGAAGTGCATGTTGTTATTCTATTCTACGTGGCATGAATGTACATTCACATTGCAGGCCCATCTAATGACAGTGAATGACAGCTCCTAGTGTTTCCTGGCAGCTAGGCGAAGTCAGACATACATGTCTTATCTGATGGTTGCTGTGAGTTTGAGGTGTGTGTGTGCGCATGTGTGAGGTCACAGGAGGTGTTTGGCACTGGCCCTTATTTACTGAGTTTCTACTTTCACTTGGTGCAGCTGTCGATATGCTCTAACTTTCCCTCCCGTTTTGGAATAATGTCGCTCTGACTCACATCTCTATTTATTACACAAAATAAAATGGATGAGTTTGGGGAGTAAAAAAAGGGAACATAGAAGTGGTTTACTTTCTGTTAGGGATTAGGGAGTTCAGGAAAGTTTCTGTGTCAGGGTGAAAAGAACACTTCTTCTCTGACATTGAATCCACAGAGGGCAATTCCACGGGAACAGAATGATGGTGAGACTAAGATTACTCCCTCTAAACTGTATGTCAAAGAAAAACCAATGATTGCAAGTTAAACAAACCATACAACTACTTTTAGCAATTTCCACAGGCATTATTACAAAAACACTAACTTGAAGAACAGTACAGATGCAAAATTTGGTAACAGAATGATGCTAACAGAATGACAGAATAAACAGCACAAACCGTCATTCAGGTACACAACTTTGCATCTGCTCCTTCAGAACCTTTCCCAGACTTTGGGTTCTGGTTGCTAATGTGATAAATGTACCTGTGATGAGTAAAGATGAGAGACAAACAATGACTCTAAAGCCTGATTCTCCATTCAGTTCCGATCCACAGTCTACGCTTTGCATCTATACTAACAATCAAATTTCATTAGACAACTGTAGATTACTCAACCGGGACACTATAGGGAGAAAAAACGAAGAAGCAAGTCACAATAGTAACACTCTTGTTGTTGTTGACATTTTAAAACCCTTTAAATGAAATGCTGCACTTGTAAATCAAGCCGTTAAAGCATTATGGAGTCATACCATGAAATGCTATGGCTTCCCCTCTCTCTCTTGCACAAGGGCGGACTTAGTGATTTGGAGGCCCCAGGCAGAGGCCAGTCCGACTGTCAAACAAATCACTTTAAAAAGTAGGTTACTTTTGCACGGTCATCCCAAAAAATTCCAGCATCTGAACAGTGCACTGTGCACCTGCCAACTTTAATTCAATTCGCAAGTTGCAGAAACTATCTCACCGGAGAAAGCATCCGAGCGAGCGAAACAGCTCCCCTCTATCTTACTATATGTAGCCCATGTATAATGCATTCGGAAAGTATTCAGACCCCTTGACCTTTTCCACATTTTGATACGTTTTGGAACCACCAATTCTCTTCCATGAGCTGGCCGCCCGGCCAAACTGATCAATCGAGGGAGAAGGGCCTTGGTCAGGGAAGTGACCAAGAACCCGATGGTCACTCTGACAGAGCTCCACAGTTCCTCTGTCGAGATGGGAGATCCTTCCAGAAGAACAACCATCTCTGCAGCACTCCACCAATCAGGCCTTTATGGTAGAGTGGCCAGATGGACGCCACTCCTCAGTACAAGGCACATGACAGCTTGGAGTTTGCCAAAAGGCACCTCAAGACTCTCAGACCATGAGAAACAACATTCTCTGGTCTGATGAAACCAAGATTGAAGTCTTTGGCTTGAATGTCAAACGTCACGTCTGTTGGAAACCTGGCAGCATCCCTACGGTGAAGCATGGTGGTGGCAGCATCATACAGTGGGGATGTTTTTCAGTGGCAGGGAATGGGAGACTAGTCAGGGTCAAGGGGAAAATGAATGGAGCAAAGTCCATAGAAAACCTTGATGAAAATCTGCTCCAGAGTGCTCAAGACCTCAGACACAGCCAAGACAAAGCAGGAGTGGCTTCGGGACAAGTCTCTGAATGTCCTTGAGTGGCCCAGCCAGAGCCCGGACTTGAACACATCAAACATCTCTGGAGAGACCTGAAAATACCTGTGCAGCGACGCTCCCTATCCAACATGACAGAGCTTGAGAAGATCTGCAGAGAAGAATGGGAGAACCTCCCCAAATACAGGTGTGCCATGCATCATACCCAAGAAGCCTCAAGGTTGTAATCGCTGCAAAAGGTGCTTAAAAAAAGTACTGAGAAAAGGGTCAGAAAACATGTAAAAAGTCAAGTGGTCTGAATACTTTCCGAATGCAGTGTATCATATAGGGGCGCTGTACACATACATGTCCTGTCCTCTGCCTTGACAACAATAGCAGTATTATCAGCAGTTACTGTCTTTTTACTAAATAAATGCAATAACTTAGAATTTTAACAGAACAATTACCTATTTTCTTTCCTTCTTTTTCTTTTCTCTGTCCCGCTCTGAAAGCACCTCACTGCTGCAGCTTCATTTCAATGAAAGTCACGTTTTCAATCATATTGCGTAAAACAATTCACGGGAACTCTGTCAGGGTGGAATAGTCCATTATTATGAACCAAACTTGTTTCTACTATTATGACAAAAATGTGGAATATTGATCTATTATGAACTATTATTCGGCTGTATGGATTCATTAACTTTTTGGCTGCCTTTTTTGTTAACAATGTGGCCTCATTAACCTGGGCTCAGTGGCCAGAAAAACTCCCCTCCCACCCACCAATGAAAAAAATTACAAACGGAAAAGTGGTGGGTGCATATGTATTCACCCCTTTCGCTATGAATCCCCTAAATAAGATCTGGTGCAACCAATTACCTTCAGAAGTCACATAATTAGTTAAATAAAGTCCACCTGTGTGCAATCTAATTGTCACATGATCTGTCACATGATCTCAGTATATATACACTTGTTCTGAAATGCCCCAGAGTCTGCAACACCACTAAGCAAGGGCCACCATGAAGACCAAGGATCTCTCCAAACAGGTTGGGTTATAAAAAAAATCAGAAACTTTTAACATCCCACGGAGCACCATTAAATCCATTATTAAATTGTTTTAAGAACATGGCACCACAACAAAACTGCCAAGAGAGGGCCACCCACCAAAACTCACAGAACAGGCAAGGAGGGCATTAATCAGAGAGGCAACAAAGAGACCAAAGAGAACCCTGAAGGAGCTGCAAAGCTCCACGGCGGAGATTGGAGTATCTGTCCATAGGACCACTTTAAGCCGTACACTCCACAGAGTTGGGTTTTATGGAAGACTGGCCAGTAAAAAGCCATTGCTGAAAGAACAAAATAAGCAAACATGTTTGGTGCTAGCCCAAAAGGCATGTGGGAGACTCCCCAAACATATGGAAGAAAGTACTCTGGTCAGATGAGACTAAAATTGAGCTTTTTGACCATCAAGGAAAATACTATGTCTGGCGCAAACCCAAACACCTCCCATTACCCCAAGAACACCATCCCCAAGAACACCGTTTTTCATCGGCAGGGACTGGGAAACTGGTCAGAATTGAAGGAATGATGGATGGCGCTAAATACAGGGAAATTCTTGAGGGAAACCTGTTTCAGTCTTCCAGAGATTTGAGACTGGGTATTTTGGAGATTATTTCCTTTTCAAACAACCAAAAGTGAGCAGGTGTAACCTGAATAAAGGGAAAAAGGCCATTCTTGAACATTGGATGAAACATTCCTACCAATTTACTAGAAAAACAGTTTGGTTTTAAGTATAACTTTCGTATGACTGATGCCTTTAGTGAGAGGTCTAATGCTTTAATATTTCATAATTTCTTCCCTCCCGAATTCAAATTCGTTATATAAATAGGCCCTTTAAGTTTTGTCTGGCTTGCCATTCTAAATAAAATTGAATATTTTTTGTTCATATAATTTAAAAAGCAGGTCACTAGGTGTAGGCATAACCATGAGCAAATAGGTAAACTGTGCTATGACTAAAGAGTTAATCAGGGTTATTTTTCCACAAATAGACAGGTATTTTCCTTTCCATTGTAGCAAGATCTTATCTATTTTTGCTAACTTTCTAAAAAAAATGATTGGAGTGAGATAATTTCTTTCTTTTGAGATTTGTATACCGAGTATGTCCACATCTCCGTCAGACCATTTAATTGGTAAACTACACGGTAATGTAAAATTAGCATTTTTTAGTGATCAAACACTTATCATAATGTGGTTTTAATCCAGAGAGGATAGCGTCTAGATCCTCTATAAAGTATCTAGACCCTCTTTGAGGCCGTGGAGAGATTCTAATTGTGGTTTTAAAAGAAAACATGAATCATCAACGTACAATGACACAGTTTTTAAGCCACGGATTTCTAATCCCTTAATATTATTGTTTGATCAATTTTAACAGCTAACATTTTGATGGCAATAATAAACAGATATGCCGATAATGGACGACCTTGTTTTACTCTTCTAGATAGTTTTAAACTTTCTGAGATGTACCCATTATTTACTATTTTACACCTAGGGTTACTATACATAACTTTAACCCATTTTATAATAGATTCCCCAAAATTGAAATATTCTAGGCATTTATATATAAACTCCAGTCGTACTTTATTAAAAGCCTTTTCAAAATCAGCAATGAAAACCAGTCCTGGTGTCCCTGATATTTCATAGTGTTCTATTGTTTCCAGTACTTGTCTTATATTATCTCCAATGTATCGCCCATGTAAAAAACCTGTCTGATTAGGATGAATAATATCTGACAATACTTTTTTATTTCTATGCGTCAAGCATTTTACTAGGATTTTTGTATCTCAACACTAAAGTGTAAGAGGTCTCCAATTTTTTTAATGGACTGGATCTTTATATTTACCACTTGGGTCCTGTTTCAATAATAATGATATCAGACCTTCTTGTTGCGTGTCTGAAAATCTATCTAATTTGTATAGGAGTGGTTAAAACATGCTAATAACGGTTCTCTGAGTATATAAAAAAAAAGTTTTGTATACTTCCGCTGATATGCCATCTAACCCTGGAGTTTTCCCAGACTTAAAGGCTTTAATTGCATCAAGAAGTTCCTCTTCTGTAATTTTGCCTTCACATGAGTCTTTCTGTACAGATGTTAATTTTGCATTATTATTAGGAAACAAATCCATACAATTAGTTTCAGTTAGCGGAGATGGAGGAGACTGAAATGAAAAAATATTCTTAAAGTACTTTACTTCCTCTTTCAAAATATCATTCGGTGAATCATGCGTGACTCCATTATTTGTAACAAGTTTCAATAAAACATTTCTATATTGAAGATTGAAAAATAATTTGGTGCATTTTCCCCCATATTCCATCCAGCTCGCTTTATTTTTTATAATATATTACACTGGATCTTTCTTGAATAAGTTCCTCCATTTCTTTTTGATTTTCCTCTAACTTCTTCTGTGCCTCTATGGTACAGTTTCTATTGCTATCTAACTGTACTGTTAGTCCTTCAATTTCCTTTGTTAAAATTGACTCTTTTGATTGAAATTGCTTTTGTTTTATAGATGAATACTGAATTGCACGGCCTCTAAAGGCACATTTAAAAGTGTCCCATACAATAAGGGGATCTGCTGTACCTATGTTATGTCTGAAAATGTCAGTTATACATTCTTCTGTCCTAAACAATTTATCATCTAGTAGGCTTTGATTACATTTCCAATATCCTCGCCCATGTGGAAATTCTGTAAGAGTAATATATATGCCAATTATGTGATGATCCAACCGCATTCTGTCCCCTATCAACACTTTTTTAAACTTTTGGTGCCAGAGAGAATGGCGTAAGAAAGCATTCAAGACGACTAGCTTGATTAAGCCTCCGCCATGTATATCTCACTAGGTCAGGGTATTTAAGTCTCCATATAGCCACTAATTCCAATATATCTATGACATTCATGATTTCCTTAAGTGCCTGAGAGTGATAGTTTGTAGTGTGATTTCCTTTCCGGTCCAGAGAGTTATTTAAGACTGTATTAAAATCTCCCACCATAATAATAGAGTCTAATGTTGCTTGTAGAGTTGATCAATTCGTATATATATTTTCAAAGAAGCTTGGATCATCATTATTTGGACCATATAGGTTAATAAGCCATATCTATTTATTGTTCTATAACATATTTAAAATAATCCATCTACCTTGATGATCTGTTTGGACAATTTGCACATTTGGATAAAAATTACTGTTATTTAAAACCATCACCCCTTTTGAATGTCTTTGCCCACGGGAGAAATATATTTCGCCACCTCCAGTCCCCGTTCCACAAAACTTCATCTAAAATTGTTGAATGAGTTTTCTGTAAACAATAGATATTATATTCCTTCTCTTTTAGCCAGGTAAATACTGATTGTCTTTTCTTATTATCTGCTAAGCCATTACAGTTGTAACTGGCTATAGTTATTTCACCACTTACCATAATGAGACAACTTTCAATTCTATTTATCAAAATATATGTTTGTAAACATACCATTAAAAAGTAACATGATTGAGTGTCTATATAGCTGTACCATGATATTTGCATTGCTACTAAGTAAACCTCCAATTGGTCCCCACTATTCCATCCGCTAAAAGCCCTCCTCATCCCGAGTTGGGTATTCCATAGCCCTGAAAAGACTGGGATCCATCCTTTGAAAAGAGCACACAGTGCCATTTACAGAACAGAAGTAGATCAACCACCAAATGCATTTCCATCACCCTCAACTCAATGTGTACTATATATAGCAATCAAAAAATATATATATATTTTTAAAATCCTGTTTCTTAATTTCCATAATTAGCTATTAATATTTGTAGTAATGTAGGCAATTTATGCAAAGGATTTTACCTCTCACCAGTCTCGTCATTAGCAAAATGACATTATTGCAAGCAATTATTATATTAGCAAACAATTCTTGTGAATCATTCTATATTGTCCCTAACATCTTTTACTCATTCGGAACAGTTGTGGGATACCCACATACACACTCAACACTCCCTCCCCCCTCCCCCCCACAACCATAGGCTCACATTCTCAACAGTTGCACCATCCCAGAGTCCAACTCAAGAAAGGTCTTGATTTACGAATGCATATACAGTTGCAGCTGTATGAGAGGGCCTGTAAGACCGTACAAAAAAAATGGGCAGAAATGGAGAGATTTTATTAACCATTGTCACGTCCTAGATGATGGAGGTCAAATGTACACCTTCTTCCTGAAACACCCACAACACGGTCCACCGTACTGATCATATTCCCAAGCATCTCCATGCAGTCAGACTTTTGATTTTGTGCCACCAGGGCCACAATAATATAACCCCTCTCTGAATGTCCGAGTGTGACCCCCTCCCCATGGGTTACTGCAGCTAGTGTTGCCAGCACTGCCACTGCCTGGGTGGGGGCACCCCACCGGAATCCCCACCGGCTAGGCACAAGGTCTTCAAGGTTCTCATTAGCAGCTTTGAGAATGTCCTTGTATAATATGCTCTCCCTTTAGGGGGCGTTGGCTTTGCAGGACCAACCTTGCCAAGCAGGCTCAGAATCTTGAGGGGGCAGTGCTGCTCTAGGTCTCTGACCGCATTTTGGCTGCATACAGGCCGCTTACAGCAGGCACGTAAAACAGATAGGGACTTCTCCTTAGTATCTAGGTCGTTCAGGTGGGTGTCTAGGGTATAGGGTTGTGGACCGTTCCATCAATACAGGACCATTAATAAATTAGATATATAATTTTTCTTAAAAATGTAGTTCCCCATGATAGGACAATAAATACATTAAATGTATAATTTATTTTAAAACCTTGTTCCACCATGATAGGACAATAAATAAATAAATAAGACATATAATTCATTGGAAAAAGTATTTCCATCGTCTGAACAACATTGAAAGCTCTCTCTCACACCCCCGCTCACAGCAATACATTGGTTCTGGGATATGCAACCATTTCCTTTCTCACTCAACGCCACACTTTCCTAAACAGAAATAAAACACACACACCACACCATCCACACATACTGTGCCTTCTGTTTACTGAGTTTTTATCTTCACCATGTTGAATTAGTGCTTTTGTGTTCCAATTAGTTATATTTGAAGATATATAGAAAAGCTATATTTTTTTATTGTATTATTACAATCCATAACCGGGCTAGAATTGTGTTTCATTATTTTCCTCGTCTATAAGAACTTTGCAATTTTTTAAAATAGCCATGGAGTAGTCTTTGTGTCTCTGAACAAATGGTTATCAATTCTGGTGTGAAATGCTTGATTTTTATTTTCTGGGTGATTTAAATATTAGCTGGCTTTCATCAAGCTGCCCACTCAAGAGAAAGCTTCAAACTGTAACTAGTGCCTGCAACCTGGTTCAATCAAATCATCAACATGAATTGATCACATCTTTACTAATGCTGCAGAAATTTGTTTGAAGGCAGTATCAAAATCCATCAGATGTAGTGATCACAATATAGTAGCCATATCTAGAAAAACCAAAGTTCCAAAGGCTGGGCCTAATAAAGTGCATAAGAGGTCATATAATATGTTTTGTAGTGAATCCTATGATGTTGATGTAAATAATATTTGTTGGTCCGTGGTGTGTAATTACGACCAACCAGACGCTGCAATTGGCACATTTATGAAATTGCTTATCCCAGTTACTAATAAGCATGTACCCATTAAGAAAATGACTCTAAAAACTGTTAAATCATCCCAGTGGATTGATGAGGAATTAAAAAATGGTATGGTTGAGAGGGAAGAGGCAAAATAAATGGCAAATAGGTCTGCCTGTACAACCAACTGGCAAACGTACTGCAAATTGAGAAATCTTGTGACTAAACTGAATAAAAAGAAGAAACTACACTATGAAACAAAGACACATGACTTTAAAAATGATAGTAAAAAGCTTTGGAACACCATAATTCATTGAATCAGATGGCTCATTCATCACAAAACCCACTGATATTGCCAACTAATATTTTTTCATTGGCAAGATCAGCAAATTTAGGCATTACATGCCAGCAACAAACACTGACACTACACGTCCAAGTATATCTGACCAAATTATGAAAGACAAGCATTGTCATTTTGAATTACGTAAAAAGTAAGTGTGGAAGAGGTGAAAAAAGTATTGTTGTCTATCAACAATGACAAGCCCTGGGGTCTGACAACTTGAATGTAAAATTACTGAGGATAATAGCGGACTATATTGCCACTCCTATTCACCATATCTTCCATTTAAGCCTACTAAAAGCCTAGAGGGAATCAAAAGTTATTCCCCTACCTAAGAAGGATATTGACTTCATCCCGTCAGTAGAGGATGCCTGGTCGTTCTTTAAAAGTAATTTCCTAACCATCTTAAATAAGCATGCCCCTTTCAAAAAATGTAGAACTAAGAACAGATATAGCCCTTGGTTCACTCCAGACCTGACTGCCCTCGACCAGCACAAAAACATCCTGTGGCGGACTGTACTAGCATCGAATAGTCCCCGCGATATGCAACTTTTCAGGGAAGTCAGGAACCAATACTGTCACGATCGTCATAATAAGCGGACCAAGGCGCAGCGGGATATGAAGACATCTTCTTTTAGTAAAGATGACGAAACACGAAACGAACACTTTTACAAAACAAAACAACAAACGATCATGAAGCTATAAACGTAAGTGCACACACAAGCTACAAACGTACAACATAGACAATTACCCACATTAACCTAATGCCTATGGCTGCCTTAAATATGGCTCCCAATCAGAGACAATGAATGACAGCTGTCTCTGATTGAGAACCCTTCAGGCAACCATAGACTTACCTAGACAACTACACTAGAAACTGCCCCATACACCTACAACAACCCTAGACACTACAAAAACACATACCTTCCCCATGTCACACCCTGACCTAACTAAAATAATAACAAAAACAAAGATAACTAAGGCCAGGGCGTGACAAATACACGCAGTCAGATAGGAAAGCAAAGGCTAGCTTTTTCAAACAGAAATTTGCATCCTGTGGCTCTAACTCCAAAAAGTTTTGGGACACTGTAAAGTCCATGGAGAATTTATCGGTGGGGACAGTGTTTCCTAGCCTCAGTGCAGCTGCCCACTGAAAATTTCAGTAAGAATTTCTCTATGGCTGGCCATGCTTTCCTCCTGGCTATCCCAACCCCGGGCCAAATGCTCCACATCCCCTGCAGCTACTTGCCCTGCAGCAACTTGTCCAAGCCTCCCCAGCTTCTCCTTCACCCAAATAGCAGATGTTCTGAAAGAGCTGCAGAACCTGGACCCGTACAAATCAGCTGGGCTAGACAATCTGGAACCTCTCTTCCTACAATTCTGTAGCATGCGCTCCAGCAGGTATATCTCACTGGTCATCCCCAAAGCCAACACCTCCTTTGGCCGCCTTTCCTTCCAGTTCTCTGCTGCCAATGACTGGAACGAATTGCAAAAATTGCTGACGTTGGAGACTTATATCTCCCTCACTAACTTTAAGCATCAGCTATCTGTGCAGCTTACCGATCGCTGCAGCTGAACACAGCCTATCTGTAAATAGCCCATACAATTTGAGCACGTTAAGACTAAACTGCTTGGAGTGACCCTGGGTTATAAACTGTCATGGTCAAAACATATTGATATAACAGTAGCTAGGATGGGGAGAAGTCTGTCCATAATAAAATGCTCCTCTGCATTCTTAACAGCACTATCAACAAGGCAGGTCCTACAGGCCCTAGTTTTGTTGCACCTGGACTACTGTTCAGTCGTGTGGTCAGGTGTCACAAAGAGGGACTCAGGAAAATTGCAAATGGTTCAGAACAGGGAAGCACGGCTGGCCCTTGTATGTACACAGAGAGCTAACATTAATAATATACATGTAATCTCTCCTGGCTGAAAGTGGAGGAGACTTCATCACTACTTGTATTTGTGAGAGGTATTGACATGTTGAAAACACAGGAAACCCATGCATACACCCAAGACATTCCACCAGAGGTCGGTTCACAGTCCCCAAGTCCAGAACAGACTATGGGAAGCGTACAGTACTACATAGAACCATGACTACATGGAACTCTATTCCATATCAAGTAACTCATGCAAGCAGTAAAATTATATTATGGAACAGCGGGGACTGTGAAGCAACACAAACATAGACACAGACACATGCATACAAAGACACAACCTCAGGAGGCTGATGAAATTTGGCTTGTCACCTAAAACCCTCACAAACTTCTACAGATGCACAATTGAGAGCATCCTGTCGGGCTGTATCACCACCTGGTACGGCAACTGCACCGCCCTCAACTGCAAGGCTTTCCTGAGGGTAGTGCGGTCTGCACACTGCATCACCGGGGACAAACTACCTGTCCACCAGGACACCTACAGCCCCCGAAGTCACAGGAAGGCCAAAAAGATCATCAAGGACAACAACCACCCGAGCCTGTTCACCCCGCTATCATCCAGAAGGCGAGGTCAGTACAGGTACATCAAAGCTTGGACCAAGAGACTGAAAAACAGCTTTTATCTCAAGGCCAAACAGCCATCAATAACATAGAGAGGCTGCTGCCAACATACAGACTCAATTCACTGGCCACTTTAATACATGTATTTATTAATGGTATCACTAGTCACTTTAAATAATGGCACTTTAATAATGTTTACATATCCCACATTACTCATCTCATATGTATATACTGTATTTTATACCATCTATTGCATCTTGCCTATGCCACTCGACCTTCGCGCATCCATATATTTATATATACATATTCTTATTCCATCCCCTTACATTGTGTGTATAAAGTAGTCGTTGTGAATTTGTTAGATTACTTGTTAGATATTACTGCACTGTCGCTACACCCGCATTAACATCTGCTAACCATGTGTATGTGACCAATAAAATTTGATTTGATTTGACGATAACTTAAGTACTATATACACACGTACACATGGATTTTGTGTTGTAGATATGTGGTAGTAGAGTAGGGGCCTGAGGGCACACACTTAATATGTTGTGAGAAGTGTTGTGAATGTATTGTAATGTTATTTTTTTTTATAACTGCCTTAATTTTGCTGGGCCCCTGGAAGAGTGGCTGATGGGGATCCATAATGGGGATCCATTATAAATACAAATACAAATAGAAACATAAGGCTTTGTATTCAGGACATAACAATTTGTTTGCAGTTTTACTTTAGTGCCTTATCGTAAACAGGATGCATGTTTTGGAATATTTTTATTCTGTACAGGCTTCCTTCTTTTCACTGTCATTTAGGTTAGTATTGTGGAGTAACTACAATGTTGTAGAGTAACTACAACTGTTTTATAGTCACCATTGGCCTCATGATGAAATCCCTGAGCATTTTCCTTCCTCTACGGCAACTGAGTTCGGAAGACGCCCTGTATCTTTGTAGTGACTGGGTGTATTGATACACCATTAACTACACAAAGGTGCAGACACATGGATACGCACACATTGTGATATTGTTGTATGTGTAACGGATGTGAAATGGCCAGCTAGTTAGCGGGTACGCGCTACTAGCGTTTCAATAAGTTACGTCATTTGCTCTGAAACCTAGAAGTAGTGTTGCACCTTGCTCTGCAAGGGCCGCGGCCTTTGTGGAGCGATGGGTAACGATGCTTCGTGGGCGACCGTTGTTGATGTGTGCAGAAGGTCCCTGGTTCGCGCCCGTGTCGGGGCGAGGGGACAGTTTAAAGTTATACTGTTACATTGATGCTGTTGACCCGGATCACTGGTTGCTGCGGAAAAGGAGGAGGTTGAAAGGGGGGTGAGTGTAACGGATGTGAAATGGCTAGCTAGTTAGCGGGTACGCGCTACTAGCGTTTCAATCAGTTACGTCACTTGCTCTGAAACCTAGAAGTAGTGTTGCACCTTGCTCTGCAAGGGCTGCGGCCTTTGTGGAGCGATGGGTAACGATGCTTCGTGGGCGACCGTTGTTGATGTGTGCAGAAGGTCCCTGGTTCGCGCCCGTGTCGGGGCGAGGTGACGGTTTAAAGTTATACTGTTACATATGGTAGTATTGAATATTTTGTGTTGTGAATATGTAATGGTGTAGGGATGTTATATGATGTACTGTTCTATCTTTAGCTCATTCAGTACAAACATAGTTCACTGTTATATGTTTTGTTTTATATGTAATGTGGGTGCTTTGGTGTGTTTGGACCGCAAGAAGAGTAGCTGCTGCCTTGGCAGCTAATGGGGATCCCTAATAAATACAAATACAATTTCAAAGTGTAATTAATCGCTTCACCATGCTCAAAGGGATATTCAATGTCTGCTTTAAACATTTAAAAAAATGCATTTACCAATAGGTGCCATTTTTTGCGAAGCATTACAAAAACCTCCCTGGTTTTGTGGTTGAATATGAGGTTGAAATTCACTGCTCGACTGAGGGAATTTACAGGTAATTCTATGTGTAGAGTACAGAGATGAGGTAGTTGTTAAAAAATCATGTTTAACACTATTATTGCATGCAATTTATTATGTGAGTTGTTAATAATTTTTTTACTCCTTAACTTATTTAGGCTTGCCAAAACAAAGGGGTTTAATGACTCAAGACTGTTTCTGCTTTTTCAAAACTGCATCATTCCACTCTGCTGCCTCTCTCTCCCCACACATCCGGAACTGAAGAAACAACCCAAAAGAAAACTGTTTTCTTTTGAAGTGATTTCCCTCTGCTCTCTAACACACACACGCGCACACACACGCACACGCGCACACACGCACACGCACGCACACACGCACACACACATGACCTTTCCTCAAAGCAAAAGGTTTAACGTTGTGCCGTTTCAATTAATGTTGGGGTGAGTGTTCCATCATCTTGCTGGCTGACACACTCTCTCTCTCCCTAATGAAATGCTTTCTTCTTTCAGAGTTCCAGCGCCTCTGTTCTCCTCTCAGGGACCATGAATAATGCAATAACAGGAACTTTGGAAGTTCTTTAATGATCTATGTTCTATCAACAGCACCTCTTTATAGTGCAATCAGGCAGGGACAATTAGTTATACACAGAATAACAAACTCATAGTGAATTCAAAATTATGTCCCTGAAATGATTCATGTCCATAACATCTTCCTCCACGCCCTCATCCGGGTGCAGACCAATCACTACTAGTGTGTGTGTATGTGTGAGTGAGTTCGTGTTTCAATACACTGCTGGAGCCCTATATCTCATGCTGGGTATTACCGTAATTATAGACTCCTGCATGTTGGTAAGTGATGTTGACAACAATTTAGGGATGAAATAAACATGAAATCTCCCACAAATCTTTCCCTGTTATTTCAGCTCCGCCAGCGCATTTTGGGGAGAAGAGCTGCCCTATCCCCACATTCTCTAAAATAAACAAGGGGGAAATACACTGAATTTACACAGATAAACTAACATGTACTGTAAGTGAAAGTACATCCACAGTACACAGGATTATCATAGACAAATAAACAGTGTAGGTGAGTGTAATATCCTATTTGAATTATCATGCGTAGACTACAGCTGCCATCCTACTACTGAAGCTACTATAAAATGATTAATTCAGTTGAGCAATAATCCAAGTTTGACATACTTAGAGTCACCGTAGCTTTACCTGTGTCATCAAGTTAATCCGTTTACTTCACACCACATTTACATCATGTATATGTAATACAGGTAAACACCAAAAAAATCATGTTTTCATCCTCATGCATGAAATACAGTAACTGCTCTCCCAAACACGCATCATCTCAACACTATATCCCTAGATGAAAACACAGAAGTGACGCAATTGTGTGCCATTGAAACTTGATCAAATTGCAGCTAGCCAATTGCTACTTTCTAGTGAGTGCAGCCAGTGTTGCAGCTAGCCTAGTGCGCCTAGCGCTTCCAGTGAGCGCAGCCTGTGTTGCAGCTAGCCTAGCATGCCTAGCACTACCAGTGAGTCCAGCCTGTGTTGCAGCTAGCCTAGTGTGCCTAGCCCTTCCAGTGAGCGCAGCCTGTGTTGCAGCTAGCCTAGCATGCCTAGCACTACCAGTGAGTCCAGCATGTGTTGCAGCTAGCCTAGTGTGCGCAGCCTGTGTTGCAGCTAGCCTAGGGTGCCTAGCGCTTCCAGTGAGTGCAGCCTATTGAACATGCTAATTATCCTCCTCACAGCTCTTCTGCTTACTTGATTTTAGAGTGATAAAAAGGAGGCAGAATCGGCTTACCTCCGTAAAGCACCGCAATTAATTGTAATCTAGTTTAATAAGAGGCCCACTTTAGCTTGCTAATGTGGCTAATTGTAGCCACACAGGAAGTGCTATTAACTGAATGGTTGCCATTAGACATGATGAAGGCACTGATGTGTGAATACCTCATCCCACAATATACACACAATATCTCTCTCCACTGCTATATGCAGACAGAAAAACACAGGTGCGTGCGCACACACACACAAACAAACACACACAAACAAACACACACAAAGGCAGACCACAGCAAAGAGATTTGTTGTGGTGGCTGCATGCCAAAGTTGTTTGACTGTAGCAACTGGTCGAGGTGTTTATTCTTTAGAAAGGCGAGGAGAAAAGGGCGAAGATGGAAATGTTTCTGCACAGAGACACAAGACAAGTACTCATTAAATCAGTCGAAGGAACAGTACAACAGTAAACAACCTATATTTATTGTATCAAAAGCTCCAGATGGTAAAACAGTACAGCAGTACAGCAAACCGTTTCATCGTGGCATAACATTCCTCAAGTGTATTAGAAATAAGCAGTACATGTAGGGACTCATGTTATAAGTAAACAATTTAGATAAGACATTGCTTCGAGTATCAGTTGACTCTTAAAGTAGGCCTATAGACATATAAATACTTGGGAAGATGAATCTTTGAGTCTGGTGCTAGCTCAGCTAAAGGGAGGGGAGTACTGCAACAGTCTGTTGGTCCTCTCAGGTTCTGTATCTATAGTGAGCCTGGTTAATCCTAGCCAGGTTTGACAGTAGAGAGACTTGGAGAGGCTGGAAGAGAGCCACTTCCTACACAGCTGCTTTACCTCACAGGCCCAGGTGACCCATTTGCTTACACCATCTACAAATCTGCTGCTGGCCAATAGCTGTCTGCCTGTCTGTCTGCCTGAACCCAGAATCAGCCATTTACACCCATCAACACTGTTCCAACACTGCTGAAATAGGAGGGGACTAGCTGGCCTTGTAACTAGTTGTGTCCCTGAAACTCATAGGCTACAGAAACATTGACTGCTATTCAACTCTCATGTCAAGCAGCTCAAATGCTTGGGAGTGCTTCACAAAAGGCCTGGGAGCTCTGCTAGCAAAAGCGTTGTTATCATATCAACCTAGCTAATGACATCAAATCAGCAGCAGTCAACTGTCAAGGTGGCAATTTAAGAAGTAACAAAATGGCACCCTACGCCACTCTAGCATGTGTAAGCAAGTGCAACACTTGACATCCTTCCAGTCAGACCAAACCATCCACAATAAGCCAATTTATTTCTTGGTAGCATTTTTGTCAAAACAAGGCCAATTTGGTCATTTCTCTTTAAATAACATTTGACAGAAAGTCAATGGTAGTCATGGATTTGGGATATTCTCCCTTTCAGTGACAAGAAAAGGAACGACAGGTTGAAGTTGTACTAAGTAAACCTCATTGACAGAACAAGCCTACCTTTTGTGGGTTCTGTGCGCTTGGGTAGATCCAGCGTATCGTAGTTTTTGTCATTCTCGCCGTTTTTTCTGGCTGGATAGAGCCAGAGAGAACATATATAAATGCCACATTCAGAGACAACCTGACAGAGTTCACTGACAATGTCCTAGAGACGATGCAGGACCACATACACACACACGCGCAGATGAACACACACGCATGCATGCACAGACACACGCACACAGAAACATGCATCACTGCACACACAAGTCTAGTAGCAGCCCTTCCCAGAGATGGCAGGTGGGAATCCCCTTTAATAATGCAGGGAGGGTAATGGAGCCAGGTGACTACAGAAGGGCCAGCTAATGAACCTCTCTCCATCAATATCCTCAACAGGGAGGGGACATGCCTATGTCACTATGTGAGATTCAACCTTTAACATTTCAAACAGAACTTACCAGCAGGATGAGGGGAAACTGCACTGCAGTCTAAAGCTGGGACTAAAAACTAGAGCCCAAGTTCTTTTTCACTACCCAGACTTACCCGTCTTACCTGGCCCTCCCCTACCTCTACCCCCGAGATTAGGCTAGGTTTGGATTACTAACACCATGACGTTGGGGGGCATGATGAAAGAGGTAGAACTACAGTAAGGGTGGAGCAATTAAAGGGTGGAAACACGTGAAGTCCTTCAAACTTTTTGGAGGAGACCCAAACGGCTAATGCTACAGTAGCTATAAGGGAAGGGGTGAGAGGGTGTGCTGAGTCAAGACATGAGGACACTCACCTTGATTAAACCATTCCTCTATAGTTAGCCAAGGAAGCAGCAGCAATGCCAAAAACACAAGCAGGGAGAAGAGAAAAGTAAATGATAAAATAGGTTGTGAGGATTAGAGGTGACAATAACAAGTAAACACTTCAGTCAACTTGGGGCTGTACATTTGAGCGAGAGAGAGAGAGAGAGAGAGCGAGAGCGAGAGCGAGAGCGAGAGCGAGAGCGAGAGCGAGAGCGAGAGAGAGAGAGAGGGTGTATGTTAGAAAGAAAGCAAGGGAGGGAAAGGAGAAATAGAGGCAGTAGTGCTGAGCGATTAGTGCTTTTCTTTATCGGTTCAGTTTCGGTTAGTCTTACAAAACTACCACAGTTTACGATTTCGGTTTCAATTATTCTTTTAAACATTATATGCATTATGAAAAAATGACATTACCCTTATTTTTGAGCTTTTTAATGGAAGTTCCACAGCCAAAAATATTGAACATTCAATTGCCAAAACATAGAAAATATTCCCTTCTCTGTCAGGTCCACATTGGGTAGACATCAATGGAAAAATTAGAAATGACTATGAAATAAAATATTTCAGTTGTGTATATTACTTTGTTTTTATTTTATAATTATATTATTTGTAAATCCTTAAAGTCATCATCTCATCTGTGTTTAAGCAGTAGCAGCCAAACAACCAGACAACGTAATCTCTGTACTCCCCATACTGTTCTGTCTTTAGTCATCTTATTTAGCTAGGCTAGCTGCAGAGCTGTCTGACGAAATCCAGAAATGACCAGAAAGGTGAGATTTTATCCTTTCTTGGAGTACTCTGCATTAGTACTCATTGTTTATGGCACTCTCATGACAAATAATTACTTTTGGGAATTACGTAGATTACATTTTCCATTACGTTTAGTTACAGTTAACTGGTTTTAATCGCTCAGCACTAAGAGGCAAAGGGAAAGAAAGAGAGCAAGAGAGAGAGTGGGAGAATATAAGGAAAGAAACAAGTATATAAGTTAAAAGGAGACAAGCGGAGAGTAAATCCCATTAGCACTCCACAGGTATTCTTTTGGGACAGTGTTCAAAGAGGCTGTGGTGTCAGTGTGCTCGGCTCATTATAGAGAAAGAAGTGTGTGGTCTAACTTTAGCATCCATTTGTGTTCCAAAAGTCCTCAGAAGAATAGTAAAACAAGGAAAATTTGGGGACATTTCGTCGGTATTTTAGGCTTAGGGGTTAGGGTTACGGTTAGGGTTACGGTTAGAGTTAGGATTAGGAATTAGGGTTAGGTTTAGTTTTAGGGTTAGGGGTTTGGGGTTAAGGTTAGGGAAAATATAATTTTGGATGGGACTACATGTTTTGGTCCCCACGTGGATAGTAAAACCGATGTGCGTGTGTGTATCACTACACTGTAGTGCCACAAACGAGGAGAGAGAGGGTCAGTCACTGCCACACAAGGCACTAAGCCAGCCACATATAACAGCACAGGAATACAGGAATCAAGAATAAAAAGACAAATGCAAAAAGCAACCATTAGCATTCACTAAATAAGTTGGCCTGAAGCGTCTGTTCATGGTAATGGCTTTAATGGCAAGTGTCAGAATTCGGGGGGGTAATTTAGAGCGTTTATCATATAACTAATTGCTGGGAAAGACTGTGTTGTCTAAACAGCTCTCCTGAAAGATCTGACTCCCCTTCCAGCACTCAAGCTGGTTTTATAGGGCCATGTTTATCTTTTTTAATGTAGGCTCTCTCTCCTTCAAAGTACACCTCCAGGGCCTGCGAAGGCTAAACACACCTCATTAACTGCTATGTACAATAGAAGCCGACTGGCTAATTCGTTTGAGATTGCCATCTATGATATTAATCTGTAAACACACACACTTTTAGACACATGCTCCAGTGCTTTCTTGGCCTCTAAATCAGTGACGTCCTCCTTTGGACCCCGAGGGGTGAAAGGTCAGTGAAATTGGGTGTCACATCATTGGCTAAGTTATTAATTTCCATCATGATTTGTTGTGGGAGAGGGAGCTCTGCTTGTTGTTCAGCGATTAGTCAGCCAGTGATTGAGAGGTAGCAAATATACGAATTACATTCTGTATCTGTTTAGGACCAGAGGTAGCCTATACTAAATACTGTAACTGTCTAGGGAGAAACAGCTCTGGGCTAAATTCGGTAAATAGAGGTCTAAAGAGCTGACTGTGTGATAGGCCTGGATACATACAGTTAACTATACAAACGGACATGTCCCATTTTGCAAATAGCATACAGGTTTAGATTCCATTGTAACTGAATGCCAGAGAAGGAGAAAAGTGAGAACTTTTTCTGTATTGTTGTTAATAGGTGCTTCCTACAGATCAGCCATCACTGGCGGTCCATGGAAGAGACTCGTTTTGGGACTGGGTCTACATTTTGAAGCTGGGCCTACGTTTTGAAGCTGGGCCTACGTTTTGAAGCTGGGCCTACATTTTGGGACTGGGCCTATGTCTTGGGACTGGGCCTATGTCTCGCCAGTCTCCCTCTGTTTTGTCCTCTTACCTTTGGCCTTCTTCCCTCCAAAGCAGCCTGCGTCATCCTTCTTCTTCCTCTGAGGGCCCGCAGAGCCTGGGGCCTGCAGAACGGATGGGTCTGTGAACTTCTCTGCCCCTGGGATCTCTTTGTGAACATGATAAGACAGGTTCCTCATGATACACACACAGTTCTCCACAGACTGGTGGGGGAGATAGAGGTAGAGGGAGGGACAATGTCAATTCAACCTATACAGATTGATCAAGCAATATCATATGAAAGGAACTGGTTATTTGCTAGGAAATTAGATAGAGAACAGCAAAACTCAGCAGTTAAGAGCATCCACGGTATTAAATGTCTCCTATGAACATAGAACATATTGACAACGCAGATATAGCAATATCGGTCGTTTTGGAGGCTTACCTTGTTGTCCATGTCTTTCTTGCCCACAGCTGACTGCAGGGCGTGCAGCAGAGCATCCACAAGCCCCTCACACTCCCTTAGTCTGCGCCTTGCCTCAGCCCCGTCCGAACTCACATTCCTGGGGTAGAGAAGGCAGAGAGACAGGGAGGTTAAAGAGACAGAGATTCACAGGTCAGAGACACAGAAAACAACCACATGTTTTAAAGACCAAAAGCATTTAATTAAAAAGCCTCAAGAATATAAACAGATTGGTAGACTTGCAAATGGTACTTGCGGATTCTTCATTCCAAATCAGACTAATGTAAATTGAACAAAAATATAAACACAACATGCAACAACAAATATTTTACTGAGTTACAGTTCATATAATAAAATCAGTCCATTAAAATAAATAAATTAGGCCTTGATTATGGATTTCACATGACTGGGAATACAGATTTGCATCTGTTGGTCACAGATACCTTAAAAAAAAAGGTAGAGGCAAGGAACAGAAAACCAGTCAGTATCTGGTGTCACCACCATTTGCCTCATGCAGCACGACACATCTCCTTCGCATAGGGTTGATCAGGTTGTTGATTGTGGTCTGTGGAATGTTGTCCCACTCCATATCAAATCAAATCGTATTGGTCAAATACACATCGTTAGCAGATGTTAATGCGAGTGTAGCGTAATGCTTGTGCTTCTAGTTCCGACAGTGCAGTAATATCTAACAAGTAATCTAACAACGCTCCAACAACTACCTAATACACACAAATCTAAAGGGAGGAAAAGAATATGTACATATAAATATATGGATGAGCGGCAAAGGCATGGTGCAATAGATGGTATAAAGTACATTATATACATACGAGATGAGTAATGTGAGATATGTTAACATTATTAAAGTGGCATTGTTTAAAGTGACTAGTGATCCATTTATTAAAGTGGCCAGTGATATGAGTCTCTATGGAGGCAGCAGCCTCTCTGAATTAGTGATTGCTGTTTAGCAGTCTGATGGCCTTGAGATAGAAGCTGTTTTTCAGTTTCTCTGTCCCAGCTTTGATCACCTGTACTGACCTCGCCTTCTGGATGGTAGCGGGGTGAACAGGCAGTGGCTCGGGTGGTTGTTGTCCTTGATTATCTTTTTGGCCTTCCTGTGACATCGGGTGCTGTAGGTGTCTTGGAGGACAGGTAGTCTGCCCCCGGTAATGCGGTGTGCAGACCCTCTGGAGAGCCTTGCGGTTGAGGGCGGTGCAGTTGCCGTACCAGGCGGTGATATAGCCCGACAGGATGCTCTCGATTGTGCATCTGTAAAAGTTAGTCAGGGTTTCAGGTGACAAGCCAAATTTCTTCAGCCTCCTGAGGTTGAAGAGGCACTATTGCACCTTCTTTACCACACTGTCTGTGTGGGTGGACCATTCCTGAAGTACACCATCATCTGCTTTGTTTTGTTGACATTGAGTGAGAGGTTGTTTTCCCAACACCACACTCCGAGTGCCCTCACGTCCTCCCTGTAGGCTGTCTCGTTGTTGTTGGTAATCAAGCCCACTACTGTTGTGTCGTCTGCAAACTTGATGATTGAGTTGGAGGCGTGCACGGCCACGCAGTCAGGGGTCAACAGGGGGTACAGGAGGGGGCTGAGAACGCACCCTTGTGGGGCCCCAGTGTTGAGGGTCAGCAAAGTGGAGATGTTGTTTCCTACCTTCACCACCTGGAGGCGGCCCGTCAGAAAGTCCAGTACCCAATTGCACAGGGCGGGGTTGAGACCCAGGGCCTCCAGCTTGATGATGAGTTTGGAGGGTACTATGGTGTTGAATGCTGAGCTGTAGTCAATGAACAGCATTCTTACATAGGTATTCCTCTTGTCCAGATGGGATAGGGCTGTGTGCAGTGTGATGACGATTGCATCGTCTGTGGACCTGTTGGGGCGGTATGCAAACTGAAGTGGGTCTAGGGTGGCAGGTAATGTGGTGGTGATGTGATCCTTGACTAGTCTCTCAAAGCACTTCATGATGACAGAAATGAGTGCTACGGGGCGGTAGTCATTTAGTTCAGTTATCTTTGCCTTCTTGGGTACAGGAACAATGGTGGCCATCAGCAGACTGGGATAGGGAGCGATTGAATATGTCCGTAAACACACCAGCCAGCTGGTCTGTGCATGCTCTGAGGATGTGGCTAGGGATGCCGTCTGGGCCAGCAGCCTTGCGAGGGTTAACATCTTTAAATGTCTTACTCACCTCGGCCACGGAGAAGGAGGGGGGGTCCTTGTTAGCAGGCTGCGACGGTGGCACTGTATTATCCTCAAAGCGGGCAAAGAAGGTGTTTAATTTGTCTGGAAGCTAGATGTCGATGCCGCCATCCATCCACGGTTTCTGGTTAGGGTATGTTTTAATAGTCACAGTGGGTATAGTCACAGTGGGTATAACATCTCCAACGCACTTCCTTATAAACTCACTCAATGAATCAGTGTATAGATCGATGTTATTCTCTGAGGCTGCTCAGAACATTTCCCAGTCCGCATGATCCAAACAATCTTGAAGCATGGATTCCGATTGGTCAGACCAGCGAGCGTTGAATGGTTCTAATCAATCAATCGAGTCGTGGTCAGATTTGCCAAAGGGAGGGCGAGGGAGGGCCTTGTATGCATCATGGAAGTTAGAGTAGCAGTGATCCAGTGTATTGCCTGCGCGAGTGCTGCAATAAATATGTTGATAGAATTTAGGTGGACTTGTTCTCAAATTTGCTTTGTTAAAATCCACAGCTACAATAAATGCAGCCTCAGGATATATGGTTTACAATTTACAGAGAGTTCAGTGAAGTTCCTTCAGGGCCATCGTGGTGTCTGCTTGAGGGGGTTTATACACAGCCATGACGATAACTGACAAGAATTCTCTTGGGAGATAATATGGCCGGCATTTGATTGTAAAGAATTCTAGGTCGCGTGAGCAGAAGGTCTTGAGTTCCTCTATGTTGTTGAGATTACACCATGAGTCGTTAATTATGAAGCATACACCCCCATCCTTCTTCTTCCCAGAGAGGTTTTTATCTCTATCGGCGCGACGCATGAAGAAGCCTGGTGGCTGAACTGACTCCGACAACGTATCTCGAGAGAGTTATGTTTCCGTGAAACAGAGAATGTTACAATCTCTGAAAGGCAACCCTTGCTCTAATTTCATCTACCTTTTGTCAAGAGACTGGACATTGGCAAGTAGTATACTCAGAAGTGGTGGGCGGTGTGCACTCCTACGGAGCCTGACCAGGAAGCCGCTCCGTCTGCGGCGGCGTTGTTTTGGGTAGGCTTCGAGGATTAGATCCACTGTCCTGGGTAGTGGTCCGAACAAAGGATCCACTTTGGGAAAGTCGTATTCCTGTTCGTAATGTTGGTAAGTTGACGTCACTCTTATATCCAATAGTTTTTTCTGGCTGTATGTAATAACGCTTAAGATTTTCTGGGCTAACAATGTAAAAAACAATATACTGCATAGTTTACTAAGGACTCGAAGCGAGGCGGCCATCTCTGTCGTCATCATCTTAATTCCTCTTCAATGGCTGTGCGAAGTTGCTGGATATTGTCGGGAACTGGAACACGCCGCCATACACGTCGATCCAGAGCATCCCAAACGCGCTCAATGGGTGACATGTCTGGTGAGTATGCAGCTCATGGAAGAACTGGGACATTTTCCGCTTCCAGGAATTGTGTACAAATTCTTGCGACATGGGGTCATGCATTATCATGCTGAAACATGAGGTGATGGCGGCAGATGAATGGCATGACAATGGGCCTCAGGATCTTGTCACGGTATCTCTATGCATTAAAATTGCCATCGATAAAATGCTGTTGTGTTAGTTGTCCGTAGATTATGCCTGCCCATACCATAACCCCACCGCCACCATGGCGCACTCGTTGATGTCAGCAAACCACTCGCCCCCACACGACGCCATACAAGTGGACTTTGGTTGTGAGGCTGGATGTACTGCCAAATTCTCTAAAACGACATTGGAGGCGGCTTATGTTAGAGAAATGAATATTCAATTCTCTGGCAACAGCTCTGGTGGACATTCCTGCAGTCCGTATGCCAATGCACGCTCCCTCAAAATTTGAGACATCTGTGACATTGTGTTGTGTGACAAAACTGCACATTTTAGAGACACCTTTTATTGTCCACAGCACAAGGTGCACCTATGTAATGATTGTGTTGTTTAATCAGCTTCTTGATATGCCACACCTGTCAGGTGGATGGATTATCTTGGCAAAGGATAAATGCTCACTAACAGGGCCAGTAAACACATTTGTGCACGACGTTTGAGAGAAATATGTTTTTTGTGCATATGAAACATTTCTAGGATCTTTTATTTCAGCTCATGAAACATGGGACGAACACTTTACATGTTGGTTTATAGTTTTGTTCCGTGTAGTTTGAGTGAATACAACCTGCAAAGAGGCTCTGTATAGGCCTTTTCAGAGAGTTTAGTTGTGGAGAGAGAGCAGAAGCTGCCAGGCTCGCTGGGGACTTCATTTAAGAATGTTCCCTTTCTGTGCCATATAATCACATTACCAACCACCCAGCAAGTCCTGGAGGAGGATGCCTGACACCACTGTGGAGGGGTTGAGGGGGGCAGTCAAAGCCTTGTGCCCTGCCAGCATGACACACACACACACACACACACACACACACACACACACACACACACACACACACACACACACACACACACACACACACACACACACACACACACACAGTC
The DNA here is from genome assembly GCF_029448725.1 of Salvelinus fontinalis. Classification (NCBI taxonomy): domain Eukaryota; kingdom Metazoa; phylum Chordata; class Actinopteri; order Salmoniformes; family Salmonidae; genus Salvelinus; species Salvelinus fontinalis. The sequence goes on along the minus strand of NC_074692.1, from coordinate 27,352,528 downwards.
ATACTTGCAATCAGTCTCTGGGGCAGACTCCATTCATCTCAGGTAGAGCCTGGGCCATTACACACTTTGGCCTAATTAAAACTAATCTATGGTAGAGAAGCAGACAGCGCAGACCATCTGGGCCTCTATTCCCAAGTCATAAAACATCCCTTTTGGCCCAGAGAAATCACTTCCACCCATAACGGCCACCAAGGTGCATCCAACAGGGATTGATTTGAAGGAAGAGTTGTGTGTGTGGTTGTTTGTGTGCGCTTACAGTAGGTGTATGTTTGGGCCGACATTCAAAGTGGGATACGTGTTTTTTATTGGCAGGCATTTTATTGTTGCTTTTTCTAGAAAGTACATCTATTGTGGGTGTCAATTTGTGCATGTGTGTGTGTTTCAATGTCAATCTGTATGTGTGAGGGTGTGTGTGAGAGAGAATGTGTGTGAGGGTGTGTGAGAGAGTGTGTGTGTGTCTGTGTGTCCATTGTGTGGCCCGTATATCAACTGCCCGGTCCCAGAGGTTAGTCATGGTGACATGTGGCCATAAAGGGACAATAGGCTGTCCTCTAGGAGTGGGTCAGAGAGAGACAGCCTCCCTGGTGGAGACTGATGAAGTGTCCTGACCTCTGGCACCACCATGTCCCTCATCACAAGGTCATAATATATATAAAAATACAGTGGGTATCATAAGTATTCACCCCCCTTGGATTTCTTCACGCTTTATTGTGTTTCAGAGAGGGATTCAAATGACATTTTTTTCAATGATCTACACAAAATACTCTAATGTCACGGTGGAAGAACAAGTATATATTTTACAAGATTAATGAAAAATAAAACACTAATATACTGTACCTTGATTAAATAAGTATTCGCCCCCACTGAGTCAATACATGTTATAATCACCTTTGGCAGCGATTACAGCTGTGAGTCTATCTGGGTAAGTCTCTAAGAGTTTTGGAACACTTGGATTGTGCAATATTTGCCCGTTATTCTTTTCAAAAGTCAGATTTAGAGGATCATTGCTAGACAGATATGTTCAATTATTGGCATAGATTTTCAAGCAGATGAGTCAACCCTGTAACTTGGCCACTCAGGAACATTCACTATCTTCTTGGTAAGCAGCTCCAATATACATTTGGCCTTGTGTTGTAGGTTTTTGTTTTCCTGCTGAAAGGTGAATTCCTCTCCCAGTGTCTGGTGTAAAGGTGAAGCAGGTTTTCCTTTAGGATTTGCATGTGCTTAGCTCCATCACTTTTTATCCTGAAAAACTCCCCACTCTACCATGATGCAGCCACCACCATGCTTGAAAATAAGAAAGTATTTACGCAGTGATGTGTAGTTGGATTTGCCCCAAACACAAGGCTTTGCTTTTAGGCCAAAAAGTCTATTCCTTTGCTGTGTTTTTTTGCAGTATTACTTTAGTACCTTGTTGCATACATGATGTATGTTTTGGAATGTTTATATTCTGTATATTTGTATTCTTCTTTTTGCTCTGTCATTTAGGTAAATATTGTGGAGTCACTACAACATTGTTCATCCATTCTCAGTTTTCTCCTATCATAGTCATTGAATTGTTTTAAAATCACCAATGGCCTCATGATGACATCCCTGAGTAGGTTCCTTCCTGTCCTGGAGATCAGTTAAGAAGGACGACTGTATCTTCAATGTGTCTGGGTGGTTTAATACATCATCCACAGCACAATTATTAACCTGACCATCCTTAAAAGAGACATTCAATGTCTGATTTCTTAGTGTCACCGATTTACCAATCACTGCCCTCCTTTTTGAGGCTTTTGAAAAGTTCCCTGGTCTTTGTAGTTGAATCTGTGATTGAAATTCAATACTTGAACAGATGTTGTATTTATAGGGGACAGATGAAGGGGTAGTCGTTCAAAAATCATGTCAACCCCTATTATTTCACACAGAGTAAGTCCTGGTAACTTATTATGTGATTTGTTAAGCAAACTTTTATTCCTGAACAAATTTAGGCTTTTTTAAACAAAGGAGGTGAATACTTATGACTATATTTTAGTAAATTTGTAAAAATGTGAAATATTTTATTTTCACTTTGACATTATGAAGTATTTTGTGTAGATCAATAACAAACAATCACAATTAAATATATTTCAATCCCACTTTGTAACACAACAAAATTTGAAAAAATACAAGTGGGGTGAATACTTATGATTCCCACTGTATAGGCCATTTAGCAGACGCTTTTATCAAAAGAGACTTTTGGGTGGTCCTGGGAATTTAACCCACTATCCTGGCTTTTCAAGAGCCATGCTCTACCAACTAAGCTACAGAAGACCACAGCTTAAAGAACTCACTCTCTCTCACACACACATACATACATGTACATTCATGCACAAACACAGTCTTCAAGAGGCAGGAATATTCACACCCTCATCCTCCCAAAAGGAACTAATATGCTAAAAAGCATATAGAGGTTATAATGATCTAAGCAGCAAATGTGCAGTTCTTTCAAGGCACGAGTAAACACAATCTCCCATACATCAGCAGATCTCCACACAAATCTGCTTCTGCCTCTGGCCAGCTTACTAGGCAACAGAGAGTGTCATTGGTTACAGTTGCCATGGAGATGTGCTCGACAGCAGGTAGAGAGCGAGAGAGCGAGAGCGAGAGAGAGAGAGAGAGAGAGAGAGAGAGAGAGAGAACCAAAACAGAAGAATGGGTTAATCTGGAATGGGTTACATTTGACCAAAACAGCAGGGGGTTGGTAGAAAGTGTTGACTTGGATCCTGACCAACAGACTGCACTGACTGCTGAGCTGAGCTGCAGTGGATTAGGGACTGTGGGTTGGCTTCGAGGGGGCTGGGGCAACATACAGTATAGCTGGTACAGAGGATATCTTTTGGTGCTTCACTAGGGTGGTATACTGCCAAAACACAAGGCCCAAGTCACGACAGGAGACGAGAGAAAGAGAGAAAAAATACTAGGTAGTTGTCTGAAGTTTTTTAAAGTCCACTTGGCAAAATGGACACTGGTAGAGAAGTCATAGCCAATATAAAGATATTGTAGCTTCTACATCTTTATTAGAAACACTAAAGGACCCCATAGCACTAGAGAGGCCATCCACAAGCATAATTCCTGGAGTCCCATGTGTTACAACATATTGGAGACTTCCTCAGCGGGATCCAGTTGAGGTTGGACACAGCAGCCGTGGCTAGTTTACTGGTGGGGATAGAAAGCAGAGAAACAAACCCACCTATCAACCTTATCTCCTGGAGGACTATTGGCTTAACTCAGACAACCAGACCAGACTCACTGTTTGTTATCTCAGACAGGAGATGTCTGTTATCTCCTGTGTGTGTGTGTGGGAGGGGGGGGGGGGGGGGGGGGGGGCTGGATGATATCATAGCCCTCAGGCTCAAACACTGGCTTCCTGTTTTAACACTTTCACTAAAAGGTCAACCAAGGTCAGTCAGTATGCCAGCTGAATAGATGAGGGCAGTAGTCTTGAATGACAGTTTCTAGATACTGGACTAGCTAACTTTTGTCTCCTGATTAACCAACAGTTTGATAATGTGTTCCGATTGAGAAAAGGTTTATGGACACAATAATCCACAGCAGGAATACATTGAGGAGAATGTTGCTATCTACTAGATGCTGTGCATTATGTCATCTAGCCTTGAATAAATTGAGGAGGAAAACAGGACTTTCTCACCAACCTGTGATCAGATTTTTATAAATCTGCACACTAATGTCTTCCGGTCCAAATCGACCCAACCCAACCCCTTCCAACCCCTCACAACCTTTTGTCTCAGGGAGAAAGGGACGTGGATTTAAAATGGCTTATGTCATTATGGGAGAGGTAACCATGGCGATAAGCCATTGTGGCCCCGGAAGTCCTAATCAAGCATCAGGTTGCTAGGATGGCCTCTAAGGAACCTGAGGCTGTCTGTACAGGGGTCTGTTAATAGCACTGCTAATGGCCACAGCAGCATAGGAGACCATCGATTTTTATCTGTTCATTATCAAATGCACTGGTGGAAAATGTCTTTTAACTCCCTCTGTCATTCAGAGAATAGCCTCTTCAGGTGAAGTGCTGGAGTGAGAGTGGTGGCCTGGCTAGTCCATATGCATTGTACCATGGGCCTGCTGATGTGTTACTTTAACCATCTTTCATCTGCTTCACTATGGTGGAAGTACCTTTAAGAGGAGCGTGTGTGTGTAGTAGGCCTCAAGCAAGCTATTACCTCAGACATCCTGATGTGTTCTTGAAGACGGTGGTCCACTCTGCATCACGAGGTTTGGAGTCCTCGTTGGGCTCATGCTCCCAGCCTGAGTGGGGGATGATGACCTCGTTGGTCAAAGTCTGCAGTCCGTGGTTTATAATCACCATCTTCAGAGGCTCATAGGAAGACAGGTTCCACAGGGTCCCTGTGGAGTGGAGGAGGGAGGGAGGGGAGGTGGTGATTGGGAGAGGGAGAGAGGGAGAGGGAGAGAGGAAAGGAGAGGATGGAGGGAGAGGATGTGGAGGAAAGAGAAGGGGAGAAAGGAAAAACGATCATTCTTTGATTACTTTCACATCTGAGTGAACAACCATTCATGCAAAATGAAACTAGTAACATACAAAACACAGTGAGAACAAAGTCCTGTTTTCACTCACACAGTGAGGAGATAGACTACTGTGTCTCACACTGATTATAATTCAATCGTTGTGCCTGGCTTTCTGTAATCTCAGAGAGAGGGAGGGAGGGGAGGACACACACACACGATGAGGAGAGGTTTATAAATACAGCCGGCATGGAGCCTGGCAACAATTGCAATAAATAGAGAATCAGGAGGGATTTCATAACAAAAGGATGTATCGGGGCAAGACCTTTCGGTTTGTGGAAAACAAAATATCATAGAATGACTTCAAAGTCCACATACAGTCCCCTACACACACAGGGTCTTTATTTTGACTATCTTCACTGCAGTTCCCCTCCTCCCTCATCCCCGGACAAGGGCTAGTGGGGGAGGAATAGTAAGACAATTGTTCATTCTGGGGTCAGAAAGTATGGGCTCCCTCGGCACTGGGATTATTTCTTACTCAGACAACAATTACAGCTAGAAGTTACACCGTTTAGCTAAATCTTCTATATACACACAAGCAACACAGTTTCCACACGGTCAATATTTCCGCTGTCAGATCGTGCTTACTGCACACTATAACATCTAAATATACCTTTGTCCCTCTCGTGGGGTTAACTTGTGGTTTGAGAATACCACTACCTCCCTCCAACAACAATAAGTACATCTGTAAAGTACTTACAACTGAAAATGGCCTCCATACTCCATTACCTAAACACTGCAAGGCCATGAGTCACTGAAGGCCTTAGCACTCTGGTAACATGGACCATAGCTTGCTTGATAGGCAGAACTGAGCTCTGTGTCGCTAAGGGAACAGCCATGTCGTATTGCTAGAGGTTAATTTGACTTTTTCAAAAAAGTCAGTGGCGTGTTACTGTGGCACTCACGCATGAACAACAGGAGACTGGGCTGCCTGGGAGGCTGCTGGGTTGATTACCTCCAACACTGGCCCATTAGCATCACCCCATTGGCTCTGACAACCAGCGGTAAACACACCAAAAGTAGCCAATGATGGTTAACAGCCCTCCATCACTGGTAGTAAACGTTAGCAGGCACAGTGTTTAATCAACTATAGATTCCATGGATAATTAGTGACAGCAAGCAGGTGGTCAACAAGCAGCCAATAGCATCCAACGATAGTCTACAGCCCTTACTGGAACAATCCACAATCTTTGGAAGTACATTAATCAACAATAGGCACAATGCAATCAACTGCTACTGAACATTTATTTAAATGAAATTAAAAGAGAGAGATAGAGAGAGAGACATACTATGGACAATATATACTGAACAAAAATATAAACGCAACATGCAACAATTTCAAAGATTTTACTCAGTTACAGTTCATGTAAGGAAATCAGTCAATTGAAATACATTCATTAGGCCCTAATCTATTTCACGTCTGGGCAGGGGCACAGCCATGGGTGGACCTGGGAAGGCATGTGGAGGTTGGATGTGGAGATCCTGGGCTGGCGTGGTTACACGTGGTCTGCGGCTGTGAGGCCATTTGGACGTACTGCCAAATTCTCTAAAATGACATTGGATGCGGCTTAAGGTAGAGAAATGAACATTAAATTCTCTGGCAACAGCTCTGGAGTAAACAGCTCTGGTGTAAACAAATTTGTGCACAAAATTTGTGAGAAATAAGCTTTTTGTGCATATGGAACATTTCTGGGATCTTTTATTTCAGCTCATGAAACATGGGACCAACACTTTAAATGTTGCGTTTATATTTCCATTCAGTATATTTTATGCACTTTGGCATTTGTTTTGCAGCTATGCTAGGAGAAGCTTAAGTGAAGTAAACATTTACAAATCACAGAAAAATGGGAAAAGAAATTAAATCTGTGTCGAGAAATATCAGATTTACCAAGAAGACTGGGACCTATAATCTGCTGTGGTACAGGGTTTTCTTTCTCCTTTAATTTCCGGAACCATCCACTGACAAAATAAATTCGGAGTGAGGCAGCGTCCCATATGGAACCCTATTCCCCATTAGGTGCACTACCCTATTCTCTATATTGTGCAAAAGTACTGCACTATATAGGGAATAGGGTGCTATTTGTGACGCCGCCTGGGTCCACAGTCCACACTAACAGCCCATTATTACTGTATATTACATTGACCAAGCCCTTCAGAACCAACCATTAAAGGATAAAATACTGTTTGTGACAGTGACATCCTTCACTTCCTACAGTGAGCAGAGGAGAATGCATTTCTATGTGGCATAGCTTTAATAAATCACAAACAGTGGCCATAGCTCACAGTACAGCCAGTCACAATAGCCATAGCTCACAGTCACAGTACAGTTAGTCTGTTGACATGACTGAACGCTGGCTGGGGGAGTGACAGACAGTATCCATGCTTCACAGACAGTGGCCATGCAGCGAGCAGGGCTTGTAGGGATCTCTCTGTCACTCCCTCTCTCACTTCATCTGGGCCAGATTACCTCCAACACAGTGCCATTTCTAAAGTCCGCCGGTTCTTTCACATCATACTTTCTTTCCCCATCTCCCCAGTCCCCAAGAACCTGCTTGTCACGTTCCTGACCTGTTTTCGATTGTTTTTGTATGTGTTTAGTTGGTCAGGGCGTGAGTTGGGGTGGGCATTCTATGTTATGTGTTTCTATGTTGGGTTTAATGTGTTGCCTGATATGGTTCTCAATTAGAGGCAGGTGTTTGACGTTTCCTCTGATTGAGAACCATATTTAGGTAGGCTGTTCTCACTGTTTGTTTGTGGGTGATTGTCTTCCGTGTTTGTGTTCGTCACCACACGGGACTGTTTCGTTTGTTTAGTCTGTTCCTGTTCGTGCGTTCTTCGTGTTATGTAAGTTCTCATGTTCAGGTCTGTTTAACGTCGTTTGTTGTTTTGTAGTTTGTTCAAGTGTATTTTCGTCTTCGTTATTATTATTAAAATCTTCATGTCTTCATTCAACGCTGCGTTTTGGTCCGACCCTTACTCCTTCTCCTCGTCTGAGGAGGAGGAGGAATTAGACAGCCGTTACACCTGCTGCCTCATGGATGGGCACTCCTCCCTCTCTCTCGCTAATCAAATCCCAAGGTAAGGGATGGGACTGAAAGCCAATCCGAGGCAGGCCAGGCCAGGACCCTGGGCGGCTAATCCCATTTCTTGGGCGCTGGCTGCTTCAGCCATGCTGCTCTAACAGGCCCATACACTTAGAGCTGCCCATTATACCTCATCCTACCCCTGCCATTAATCACAGATTATAGCCTGGGAGAGGGAGGGAGGGAGGGAGGGAGGGGAGAGAGAGACAGAGTAGGGAAAGAGGGAGAGAGAGAGAGAGAGAGAGAAAGGGAGAGGGAAAGAGAGGGAGAAGGAAGGCACATACATATTAGCCATACTGTGGGGTAGGCTGTAACTCTCCTACTGCTGTCACATAAATAAAGTAACACCTCATGGCACAACACCTCTCCCCCAAGTGACCTACTTGCTGTGTGTATGTACTGACATGTATGTGTAACTGATAGATGCACCCACACTACATGTTCATGTTTTTAAATTCATGTCAATTGTAAAGTATTTTGTATTTTTTATTATGTGTCAGACCCCAGTAAGACTAGCTGTCACCATTGGCTTCGACTAATGGGGATCCTAATAAAATCAAATAAAGCATCACAGCCTAATTGTTGAGCAGAGATGACGGACAGTCCAGGAGATAGTAGAGGAGGCGGCCACGGTAGGTGGGAAGAGAGTTAAGGTACGACAGGCAGAGGCCACATATATGTTGATTGGGCTGTGTGTATGAGTGTGTCTGTGGATGTGTCTGGAGAGAATGTGTGTATGAGTGTGTCTGTGGATGTGTCTGGAGAGAATGTGTGTATGAGTGTGTCTGTGGATGTGTCTGGAGAGAATGTGTGTATGAGTGTGTCTGTGGATGTGTCTGGAGAGAATGTGTGTATGAGTGTGTCTGTGGATGTGTCTGGAGAGAATGTGTGTATGAGTGTGTCTGTGGATGTGTCTGGAGAGAATGTGTGTATGAGTGTGTCTGTGGATGTGTCTGGAGAGAATGTGTGTATGAGTGTGTCTGTGGATGTGTCTGGAGAGAATGTGTGTATGAGTGTGTCTGTGGATGTGTCTGGAGAGAATGTGTGTATGAGTGTGTCTGTGGATGTGTCTGGAGAGAATGTGTGTATGAGTGTGTCTGTGGATGTGTCTGGAGAGAATGTGTGTATGAGTGTGTCTGTGGATGTGTCTGGAGAGAATGTGTGTATGAGTGTGTCTGTGGATGTGTCTGGAGAGAATGTGTGTATGAGTGTGTCTGTGGATGTGTCTGGAGAGAATGTGTGTATGAGTGTGTCTGTGGATGTGTCTGGAGAGAATGTGTGTATGAGTGTGTCTGTGGATGTGTCTGGAGAGAATGTGTGTATGAGTGTGTCTGTGGATGTGTCTGGAGAGAATGTGTGTATGAGTGTGTCTGTGGATGTGTCTGGAGAGAATGTGTGTATGACAGGGTTTTCGTTAGCCGGTAATTGCCGGCTTTTGTCCAATAAAAAAAAAAGAAAACCCGACAAATACAATTGTTTCTGGCAAAATTGACTGGGCCAGCAGAAAAAATAACGGTAGGCAGGCTATTGGCACGTCACCCACCACTTTACAATGTGAGCTGGAGGCAGTATGCATTTCGAAAACATACTTAATTGTTTGAAACCTGAATGTTTTACTTCATAGTATGAGGCATGTCTTACCTTGCTTGAAAATCCTACCATGGAAACATGGAGGAAATTATTTTATGAAGACTTCATAGGAGGTGCGTGAGTTAAGGGGGAGCATACAATTTATTCTACCAGTTATGATTTTCATATGCACATTTTCGTGTAACAGTTTAATTTCAATAATAACATTTTCCTTTCTCAAAATCATTGTCACATGGTTAATTAAAATGATAAAAATATAAAACTTAAAATGCAACTAATGCGAGATCACCAGCCTCTGCCATATGGACAGATTGATACACTGTGATCATTGGCGGCTAAATGAGAGCAACTCGCCAATGCAGCCGTTGGCCTTTACCTTCCATTGTAAACTAAGTAAAAATATTAAAGCCGACAAAATAAAAACAGAAGAAAAACTATTAATGAAAATGCTAGTTCTTTCAATCACATTAATCTCTCTACTCAGCCTGTCTGCCTGCCTTTCTATCTGTCTTGATTTGAGCTATGCTAGTGAAGTGCAATATTGTATCAAATCAATCAACTGGATCTGGTCTGAAGCTCTCTCTAGCGAACTTTCAATATTGTATCAACTAGCCTATTCTGGGCCCTCAGAGTTTCCACAGACAGCTGTTTTTACACAAGGGGAAAGTGTTCAGGTATTTTATGATGTTTCCACTGGATATATGGGATTATCAGATGATGATATTTTGATCTTTCACACCGAGGCTTGGTGATTATTGAGAGGGAGATTGTTGGAAAGATTTTAAAAATAGGCCTGCTGTGAGGAACTACTAGGCCATAATTCACAATGGATGTTCAAAAAAAGACTTTGTTGAATTACTATGTGAGGTGAAGAAAAAATGAATGAGAAGCTCAGCTTATTAGTGGTGGACGTGGTGAGTTAAGTCAATCAGAAATCAGACATTCCCAAATGGGCACTCTCCTAAATGTGCGCTGCAGGCCAGTTAGACTATTTCTATGCGTGCTCAGGTGCACACGCTCCCTCAACATTAACAAGGCAGAGAAATCC